>NW_027096055.1:0-300000 GCF_040115645.1 Euwallacea fornicatus | reverse complement strand
AAAGATCTCGTCGAGCTGATTAATTTGACACTTTGGTTAACAAATTTGGTCCACATTTGCCAAAGTTATCGAGCTTCAAAGTTTGAAAAGTCACAAAAGTTGTGTGTTTGAGCACATATAGTACTATTTTTCTTGGAAATTCAACAAGATGTAATAATGATGTGTTGTGTCATTTTAAAGATCTCGTCGAGCTGATTAATTTGACACTTTGGTTAACAAATTTGGTCCACATTTGCCAAAGTTATCGAGCTTCAAAGTTTGAAAAGTCACAAAAGTTGTGTGTTTGAGCACATAAAGTACTATTTTTCTTGGAAATTCAACAAGATGCAATCATGATGTGTTGTGACATCTTCAAAATCTCGTTGAGGTGATTACTTTGACACTTTGTTTAAGAAATTTGGTCCACATTTGCCGAAGTTATCGAGCTTCAAAGTTTGAAAAGTCACAAAAGTAGTGTGTTTGAGCACATAAAGTACTATTTTTCTTGGAAATTCAACAAGATGCAATCATGATGTGTTGTGACATCTTCAAAATCTCGTCGAGGTGATTAATTTGACACTTTGTTTAACAAATTTGGTCTTCATTTGCCAAAGTTATCGAGCTTCAAAATTGGAAAAGTCACAAAAGTGGTGTGTTTGAGCACATAAAGTACTATTTTTCTTGGAAATTCAACAAGATGTAATAATGATGTGTTGTGTCATTTTAAAGATCTCATCGAGCTGATTAATTTGACACTTTGTTTAACAAATTTGGTCTTCATTTGCCGAAGCTATCGAGGTTCAAAGTGAGAAAAGTCACAAAAGTTGTGTGTTTGAGCACATATAGTACTATTTTTCTTGGAAATTCAACAAGATGCAATCATGAATTGTTGTGTCATTTTAAAGATCTCGTCGAGCTGATTAATTTGACACTTTGGTTAACAAATTTGGTCCACATTTGCCAAAGTTATCGAGCTTCAAATTTTGAAAAGTCACAAAAGTTGTGTGTTTGAGCACATAAAGTACTATTTTTCTTGGAAATTGAACAAGATGCAATCATGAATTGTTGTGTCATTTTAAAGATCTCGTCGAGCTGATTAATTTGACACTTTGGTTAACAAATTTGGTGCACATTTGCCAAAGTTATCGAGCTTCAAAGTTTGAAAAGTCACAAAAGTTGTGTGTTTGAGCACATATATTACTATTTTTCTTGGAAATTCAACAAGATGCAATCATGAATTGTTGTGTCATTTTAAAGATCTCGTCGAGCTGATTAATTTGACACTTTGGTTAACAAATTTGGTCCACATTTGCCAAAGTTATCGAGCTTCAAAGTTTGAAAAGTCACAAAAGTTGTGTGTTTGAGCACATATATTACTATTTTTCTTGGAAATTCAACAAGATGCAATCATGAATTGTTGTGTCATTTTAAAGATCTCGTCGAGCTGATTAATTTGACACTTTGTTTAACAAATTTGGTCGTCATTTGCCAAAGTTATCGAGCTTCAAAATTGGAAAAGTCACAAAAGTTGTGTGTTTGAGCACATAAAGTACTATTTTTCTTGGAAATTCAACAAGATGCAATCATGAATTGTTGTGTCATTTTAAAGATCTCGTCGAGCTGATTAATTTGACACTTTGTTTAACAAATTTGGTCTTCATTTGCCAAAGTTATCGAGCTTCAAAATTGGAAAAGTCACAAAAGTTGTGTGTTTGAGCACATAAAGTACTATTTTTCTTGGAAATTGAACAAGATGCAATCATGAATTGTTGTGTCATTTTAAAGATCTCGTCGAGCTGATTAATTTGACACTTTGTTTAACAAATTTGGTCCACATTTGCCAAAGTTATCGAGCTTCAAAGTTTGAAAAGTCACAAAAGTTGTGTGTTTGAGCACATAAAGTACTATTTTTCCTGGAAGTTCAACAAGATGTAATCATGATGTGTTGTGACATCTTCAAAATCTCGTCGAGCTGATTAATTTGACACTTTGGTTAACAAATTTGGTCCACATTTGCCAAAGTTATCGAGCTTCAAAGTTTGAAAAGTCACAAAAGTTGTGTGTTTGAGCACATAAAGTACTATTTTTCTTGGAAATTCAACAAGATGCAATCATGAATTGTTGTGTCATTTTAAAGATCTCGTCGAGCTGATTAATTTGACACTTTGTTTAACAAATTTGGTCCACATTTGCCAAAGTTATCGAGCTTCAAAGTTTGAAAAGTCACAAAAGTTGTGTGTTTGAGCACATAAAGTACTATTTTTCCTGAAAGTTCAACAAGATGTAATCATGATGTGTTGTGACATCTTCAAAATCTCGTCGAGCTGATTAATTTGACACTTTGGTTAACAAATTTGGTCCACATTTGCCAAAGTTATCGAGCTTCAAAGTTTGAAAAGTCACAAAAGTTGTGTGTTTGAGCACATATATTACTATTTTTCTTGGAAATTCAACAAGATGCAATCATGAATTGTTGTGTCATTTTAAAGATCTCGTCGAGCTGATTAATTTGACACTTTGTTTAACAAATTTGGTCCTCATTTGCCAAAGTTATCGAGCTTCAAAGTTTGAAAAGTCACAAAAGTTGTGTGTTTGAGCACATAAAGTACTATTTTTCTTGGAAATTCAACAAGATGCAATCATGATGTGTTGTGACATCTTCAAAATCTCGTCGAGGTGATTAATTTGACACTTTGTTTAACAAATTTGGTCTTCATTTGCCAAAGTTATCGAGCTTCAAAATTGGAAAAGTCACAAAAGTGGTGTGTTTGAGCACATAAAGTACTATTTTTCTTGGAAATTCAACAAGATGTAATAATGATGTGTTGTGTCATTTTAAAGATCTCATCGAGCTGATTAATTTGACACTTTGTTTAACAAATTTGTTCTTCATTTGCCGAAGCTATCGAGGTTCAAAGTGTGAAAAGTCACAAAAGTTGTGTGTTTGAGCACATATAGTACTATTTTTCTTGGAAATTCAACAAGATGCAATCATGAATTGTTGTGTCATTTTAAAGATCTCGTCGAGCTGATTAATTTGACACTTTGGTTAACAAATTTGGTCCACATTTGCCAAAGTTATCGAGCTTCAAATTTTGAAAAGTCACAAAAGTTGTGTGTTTGAGCACATAAAGTACTATTTTTCTTGGAAATTGAACAAGATGCAATCATGAATTGTTGTGTCATTTTAAAGATCTCGTCGAGCTGATTAATTTGACACTTTGGTTAACAAATTTGGTGCACATTTGCCAAAGTTATCGAGCTTCAAAGTTTGAAAAGTCACAAAAGTTGTGTGTTTGAGCACATATATTACTATTTTTCTTGGAAATTCAACAAGATGCAATCATGAATTGTTGTGTCATTTTAAAGATCTCGTCAAGCTGATTAATTTGACACTTTGGTTAACAAATTTGGTCCACATTTGCCAAAGTTATCGAGCTTCAAAGTTTGAAAAGTCACAAAAGTTGTGTGTTTGAGCACATATATTACTATTTTTCTTGGAAATTCAACAAGATGCAATCATGAATTGTTGTGTCATTTTAAAGATCTCGTCGAGCTGATTAATTTGACACTTTGTTTAACAAATTTGGTCGTCATTTGCCAAAGTTATCGAGCTTCAAAATTGGAAAAGTCACAAAAGTTGTGTGTTTGAGCACATAAAGTACTATTTTTCTTGGAAATTCAACAAGATGCAATCATGAATTGTTGTGTCATTTTAAAGATCTCGTCGAGCTGATTAATTTGACACTTTGTTTAACAAATTTGGTCTTCATTTGCCAAAGTTATCGAGCTTCAAAATTGGAAAAGTCACAAAAGTTGTGTGTTTGAGCACATAAAGTACTATTTTTCTTGGAAATTGAACAAGATGCAATCATGAATTGTTGTGTCATTTTAAAGATCTCGTCGAGCTGATTAATTTGACACTTTGTTTAACAAATTTGGTCCACATTTGCCAAAGTTATCGAGCTTCAAAGTTTGAAAAGTCACAAAAGTTGTGTGTTTGAGCACATAAAGTACTATTTTTCCTGGAAGTTCAACAAGATGTAATCATGATGTGTTGTGACATCTTCAAAATCTCGTCGAGCTGATTAATTTGACACTTTGGTTAACAAATTTGGTCCACATTTGCCAAAGTTATCGAGCTTCAAAGTTTGAAAAGTCACAAAAGTTGTGTGTTTGAGCACATAAAGTACTATTTTTCTTGGAAATTCAACAAGATGCAATCATGAATTGTTGTGTCAGTTTAAAGATCTCGTCGAGCTGATTAATTTGACACTTTGGTTAACAAATTTGGTCCACATTTGCCAAAGTTATCGAGCTTCAAAGTTTGAAAAGTCACAAAAGTTGTGTGTTTGAGCACATAAAGTACTATTTTTCTTGGAAATTCAA
Source organism: Euwallacea fornicatus (assembly GCF_040115645.1). Lineage (NCBI taxonomy): Eukaryota > Metazoa > Arthropoda > Insecta > Coleoptera > Curculionidae > Euwallacea > Euwallacea fornicatus. The sequence continues at coordinate 295,632 of NW_027096055.1, read as the reverse complement.
CAAGATGCAATCATGATGTGTTGTGACATCTTCAAAATCTCGTCGAGCTGATTAATTTGACACTTTGTTTAACAAATTTGGTCTTCATTTGCCAAAGTTATCGAGCTTCAAAATTGGAAAAGTCACAAAAGTGGTGTGTTTGAGCACATAAAGTACTATTTTTCTTGAAAATTCAACAAGATGTAATAATGATGTGTTATGTCATTTTAAAGATCTCGTCGAGCTGATTAATTTGACACTTTGGTTAACAAATTTGGTCCACATTTGCCAAAGTTATCGAGCTTCAAAGTTTGAAAAGTCACAAAAGTTGTGTGTTTGAGCACATATATTACTATTTTTCTTGGAAATTCAACAAGATGCAATCATGAATTGTTGTGTCATTTTAAAGATCTCGTCGAGCTGATTAATTTGACACTTTGTTTAACAAATTTGGTCGTCATTTGCCAAAGTTATCGAGCTTCAAAATTGGAAAAGTCACAAAAGTTGTGTGTTTGAGCACATAAAGTACTATTTTTCTTGGAAATTCAACAAGATGCAATCATGAATTGTTGTGTCATTTTAAAGATCTCGTCGAGCTGATTAATTTGACACTTTGGTTAACAAATTTGGTCCACATTTGCCAAAGTTATCGAGCTTCAAAGTTTGAAAAGTCACAAAAGTTGTGTGTTTGAGCACATATAGTACTATTTTTCTTGGAAATTCAACAAGATGTAATAATGATGTGTTGTGTCATTTTAAAGATCTCGTCGAGCTGATTAATTTGACACTTTGGTTAACAAATTTGGTCCACATTTGCCAAAGTTATCGAGCTTCAAAGTTTGAAAAGTCACAAAAGTTGTGTGTTTGAGCACATAAAGTACTATTTTTCTTGGAAATTCAACAAGATGCAATCATGATGTGTTGTGACATCTTCAAAATCTCGTTGAGGTGATTACTTTGACACTTTGTTTAAGAAATTTGGTCCACATTTGCCGAAGTTATCGAGCTTCAAAGTTTGAAAAGTCACAAAAGTAGTGTGTTTGAGCACATAAAGTACTATTTTTCTTGGAAATTCAACAAGATGCAATCATGATGTGTTGTGACATCTTCAAAATCTCGTCGAGGTGATTAATTTGACACTTTGTTTAACAAATTTGGTCTTCATTTGCCAAAGTTATCGAGCTTCAAAATTGGAAAAGTCACAAAAGTGGTGTGTTTGAGCACATAAAGTACTATTTTTCTTGGAAATTCAACAAGATGTAATAATGATGTGTTGTGTCATTTTAAAGATCTCATCGAGCTGATTAATTTGACACTTTGTTTAACAAATTTGGTCTTCATTTGCCGAAGCTATCGAGGTTCAAAGTGAGAAAAGTCACAAAAGTTGTGTGTTTGAGCACATATAGTACTATTTTTCTTGGAAATTCAACAAGATGCAATCATGAATTGTTGTGTCATTTTAAAGATCTCGTCGAGCTGATTAATTTGACACTTTGGTTAACAAATTTGGTCCACATTTGCCAAAGTTATCGAGCTTCAAATTTTGAAAAGTCACAAAAGTTGTGTGTTTGAGCACATAAAGTACTATTTTTCTTGGAAATTCAACAAGATGTAATAATGATGTGTTGTGTCATTTTAAAGATCTCATCGAGCTGATTAATTTGACACTTTGTTTAACAAATTTGGTCTTCATTTGCCGAAGCTATCGAGGTTCAAAGTGAGAAAAGTCACAAAAGTTGTGTGTTTGAGCACATAAAGTACTATTTGTCTTGGAAATTGAACAAGATGCAATCATGAATTGTTGTGTCATTTTAAAGATCTCGTCGAGCTGATTAATTTGACACTTTGGTTAACAAATTTGGTGCACATTTGCCAAAGTTATCGAGCTTCAAAGTTTGAAAAGTCACAAAAGTTGTGTGTTTGAGCACATATATTACTATTTTTCTTGGAAATTCAACAAGATGCAATCATGAATTGTTGTGTCATTTTAAAGATCTCGTCGAGCTGATTAATTTGACACTTTGGTTAACAAATTTGGTCCACATTTGCCAAAGTTATCGAGCTTCAAAGTTTGAAAAGTCACAAAAGTTGTGTGTTTGAGCACATATATTACTATTTTTCTTGGAAATTCAACAAGATGCAATCATGAATTGTTGTGTCATTTTAAAGATCTCGTCGAGCTGATTAATTTGACACTTTGTTTAACAAATTTGGTCGTCATTTGCCAAAGTTATCGAGCTTCAAAATTGGAAAAGTCACAAAAGTTGTGTGTTTGAGCACATAAAGTACTATTTTTCTTGGAAATTCAACAAGATGCAATCATGAATTGTTGTGTCATTTTAAAGATCTCGTCGAGCTGATTAATTTGACACTTTGTTTAACAAATTTGGTCTTCATTTGCCAAAGTTATCGAGCTTCAAAATTGGAAAAGTCACAAAAGTTGTGTGTTTGAGCACATAAAGTACTATTTTTCTTGGAAATTGAACAAGATGCAATCATGAATTGTTGTGTCATTTTAAAGATCTCGTCGAGCTGATTAATTTGACACTTTGTTTAACAAATTTGGTCCACATTTGCCAAAGTTATCGAGCTTCAAAGTTTGAAAAGTCACAAAAGTTGTGTGTTTGAGCACATAAAGTACTATTTTTCCTGAAAGTTCAACAAGATGTAATCATGATGTGTTGTGACATCTTCAAAATCTCGTCGAGCTGATTAATTTGACACTTTGGTTAACAAATTTGGTCCACATTTGCCAAAGTTATCGAGCTTCAAAGTTTGAAAAGTCACAAAAGTTGTGTGTTTGAGCACATATATTACTATTTTTCTTGGAAATTCAACAAGATGCAATCATGAATTGTTGTGTCATTTTAAAGATCTCGTCGAGCTGATTAATTTGACACTTTGTTTAACAAATTTGGTCCTCATTTGCCAAAGTTATCGAGCTTCAAAGTTTGAAAAGTCACAAAAGTTGTGTGTTTGAGCACATAAAGTACTATTTTTCTTGGAAATTCAACAAGATGCAATCATGATGTGTTGTGACATCTTCAAAATCTCGTCGAGGTGATTAATTTGACACTTTGTTTAACAAATTTGGTCTTCATTTGCCAAAGTTATCGAGCTTCAAAATTGGAAAAGTCACAAAAGTGGTGTGTTTGAGCACATAAAGTACTATTTTTCTTGGAAATTCAACAAGATGTAATAATGATGTGTTGTGTCATTTTAAAGATCTCATCGAGCTGATTAATTTGACACTTTGTTTAACAAATTTGTTCTTCATTTGCCGAAGCTATCGAGGTTCAAAGTGTGAAAAGTCACAAAAGTTGTGTGTTTGAGCACATATAGTACTATTTTTCTTGGAAATTCAACAAGATGCAATCATGAATTGTTGTGTCATTTTAAAGATCTCGTCGAGCTGATTAATTTGACACTTTGGTTAACAAATTTGGTCCACATTTGCCAAAGTTATCGAGCTTCAAATTTTGAAAAGTCACAAAAGTTGTGTGTTTGAGCACATAAAGTACTATTTTTCTTGGAAATTGAACAAGATGCAATCATGAATTGTTGTGTCATTTTAAAGATCTCGTCGAGCTGATTAATTTGACACTTTGGTTAACAAATTTGGTGCACATTTGCCAAAGTTATCGAGCTTCAAAGTTTGAAAAGTCACAAAAGTTGTGTGTTTGAGCACATATATTACTATTTTTCTTGGAAATTCAACAAGATGCAATCATGAATTGTTGTGTCATTTTAAAGATCTCGTCAAGCTGATTAATTTGACACTTTGGTTAACAAATTTGGTCCACATTTGCCAAAGTTATCGAGCTTCAAAGTTTGAAAAGTCACAAAAGTTGTGTGTTTGAGCACATATATTACTATTTTTCTTGGAAATTCAACAAGATGCAATCATGAATTGTTGTGTCATTTTAAAGATCTCGTCGAGCTGATTAATTTGACACTTTGTTTAACAAATTTGGTCGTCATTTGCCAAAGTTATCGAGCTTCAAAATTGGAAAAGTCACAAAAGTTGTGTGTTTGAGCACATAAAGTACTATTTTTCTTGGAAATTCAACAAGATGCAATCATGAATTGTTGTGTCATTTTAAAGATCTCGTCGAGCTGATTAATTTGACACTTTGTTTAACAAATTTGGTCTTCATTTGCCAAAGTTATCGAGCTTCAAAATTGGAAAAGTCACAAAAGTTGTGTGTTTGAGCACATAAAGTACTATTTTTCTTGGAAATTGAACAAGATGCAATCATGAATTGTTGTGTCATTTTAAAGATCTCGTCGAGCTGATTAATTTGACACTTTGTTTAACAAATTTGGTCCACATTTGCCAAAGTTATCGAGCTTCAAAGTTTGAAAAGTCACAAAAGTTGTGTGTTTGAGCACATAAAGTACTATTTTTCCTGGAAGTTCAACAAGATGTAATCATGATGTGTTGTGACATCTTCAAAATCTCGTCGAGCTGATTAATTTGACACTTTGGTTAACAAATTTGGTCCACATTTGCCAAAGTTATCGAGCTTCAAAGTTTGAAAAGTCACAAAAGTTGTGTGTTTGAGCACATAAAGTACTATTTTTCTTGGAAATTCAACAAGATGCAATCATGAATTGTTGTGTCAGTTTAAAGATCTCGTCGAGCTGATTAATTTGACACTTTGGTTAACAAATTTGGTCCACATTTGCCAAAGTTATCGAGCTTCAAAGTTTGAAAAGTCACAAAAGTTGTGTGTTTGAGCACATAAAGTACTATTTTTCTTGGAAATTCAACAAGATGCAATCATGATGTGTTGTGACATCTTCAAAATCTCGTCGAGCTGATTAATTTGACACTTTGTTTAACAAATTTGGTCTTCATTTGCCAAAGTTATCGAGCTTCAAAATTGGAAAAGTCACAAAAGTGGTGTGTTTGAGCACATAAAGTACTATTTTTCTTGAAAATTCAACAAGATGTAATAATGATGTGTTATGTCATTTTAAAGATCTCGTCGAGCTGATTAATTTGACACTTTGGTTAACAAATTTGGTCCACATTTGCCAAAGTTATCGAGCTTCAAAGTTTGAAAAGTCACAAAAGTTGTGTGTTTGAGCACATATATTACTATTTTTCTTGGAAATTCAACAAGATGCAATCATGAATTGTTGTGTCATTTTAAAGATCTCGTCGAGCTGATTAATTTGACACTTTGTTTAACAAATTTGGTCGTCATTTGCCAAAGTTATCGAGCTTCAAAATTGGAAAAGTCACAAAAGTTGTGTGTTTGAGCACATAAAGTACTATTTTTCTTGGAAATTCAACAAGATGCAATCATGAATTGTTGTGTCATTTTAAAGATCTCGTCGAGCTGATTAATTTGACACTTTGGTTAACAAATTTGGTCCACATTTGCCAAAGTTATCGAGCTTCAAAGTTTGAAAAGTCACAAAAGTTGTGTGTTTGAGCACATATAGTACTATTTTTCTTGGAAATTCAACAAGATGTAATAATGATGTGTTGTGTCATTTTAAAGATCTCGTCGAGCTGATTAATTTGACACTTTGGTTAACAAATTTGGTCCACATTTGCCAAAGTTATCGAGCTTCAAAGTTTGAAAAGTCACAAAAGTTGTGTGTTTGAGCACATAAAGTACTATATATATATAACCGATCTTTATTTCTCAAGAAATAGGCTATCGACCGATTGGTCTTTCCGCCTGTGTGTGTACATTTGATAGAGATGTAATAATTAACAATAAAAAAAAGGAAAATAAAAAGAAGGGTGGTGTTAGGTTAGATGTTCTAACAAGGAGGCAGCTGGGAAAAGATAGCGGGATTGTCTGTTTGGTCTTGTTAGGCACAGTGGGTTCAGTATGTTCCAGTTGTGGGGATTGTTTTTCCATTTGGTCTGTAATTGTCTGAGTCTTTCCGTTATTCTTGTCATCCGTGTCCGTTCATAGAGGAGTTCGTTGGATGGGTTGTGTAAGGGGTTTGAGGGATTTCTTATCTTGGTGATCAGTCTAAGTGCTATTTGTTCCGTGATCTGTATATGCTTTCTGGTTTTGTCGGTAGCGTTTGCTCTGAGAATGTGTCCGTAGTCAAGCAGCGGCCTACAAATGGCTTTATATATTTTGGTTGCTGTTCTGGTACTGATTCCCTTGTTCTTGTATGTGAGTGCTCTAAAGTGCTTTGTCCTTTTTATAATTTCAGTCCTCGCATTTTGTATGTGTTTCGTAAATTTCAGCTTATTGTCTATTGTTATTCCCAAATATTTTATGTAGTGTCTTGGTTCCGTCCTGTGACCGTCCGTCATTATTGCCGGTGAGTTGTCTTTAATTTGATAATTTGGTATTATCAATTGGTTTTTAGTGGCGTTCGGTATTAGTCGCCATTTGTAGAACCACGCCATAGTGTTGTCCGTTAGTGTTTGTAGTTTTGCTACGGCTTTCGCGGTAGTTTTGTCGTGTGCAATCAATGCCGTATCGTCCGCGTATTGTAGTATGTATGCAGTTTTGTCGATGTGCTTTTTGTCTAGCCGATTGTGGTTGTATATGTCATGGCAATAGACGTTATAAAGAAGGGGGGAGAGTGGCGATCCTTGTGGAAGCCCTTGTTCGGGAGAAAAAGGAAAGGAGAGAGTGTTGTTAATGCGTACTTCCAATTGTCTGTTTTCGAGTAGATTTTTTATTATTTTAAGTAGGTACGTTGGTGTTTTAAGTTTGTATAGTTTGTATAGTAGACCTTTGTGCCAAACACTGTCAAATGCTTTGTTAATATCCATGAATAAACATGCTGATTTCCTGCCGCTGAGGTGTGTTGTTTGTATGTTGTTGGTTAGTATGAAAAGGGGATGAACAGTCGAATGTTTTTGTTTAAATCCGAATTGGTGTGCTGGTATGTGCTGTCCGATCAGTTTTTGTAGTCTGTTTTTTAATATGTGTTCATAAACTTTACTTATCACCGGGAGTAGTGTAATAGGCCGGTAGTTTTGTGTTAGTGTGGTGTTCAGTCCGTTTTTGGGGATGGGTATGATTATGCCTGCTTTCCACGTATCTGGTATTGTTTTAGTTGCGATGCAGTCGTTAAGTGATTTTTTTATGAGCTCATGAGTTTGTGGAGTTAGGTTTTTCAGCACCTTACTTTTAATGTTGTCTCTCCCCGGTGCTGTGTCTTTCATGTGAGTCAGTGCTTCTTCGTATTCAGTGTCCGTGATTGTGTGGTATGTGTATAAAGTACTATTTTTCTTGGAAATTCAACAAGATGCAATCATGATGTGTTGTGACATCTTCAAAATCTCGTCGAGGTGATTAATTTGACACTTTGTTTAACAAATTTGGTCTTCATTTGCCAAAGTTATCGAGCTTCAAAATTGGAAAAGTCACAAAAGTGGTGTGTTTGAGCACATAAAGTACTATTTTTCTTGAAAATTCAACAAGATGTAATAATGATGTGTTATGTCATTTTAAAGATCTCATCGAGCTGATTAATTTGACACTTTGTTTAACAAATTTGGTCTTCATTTGCCGAAGCTATCGAGGTTCAAAGTGAGAAAAGTCACAAAAGTTGTGTGTTTGAGCACATATAGTACTATTTTTCTTGGAAATTCAACAAGATGCAATCATGAATTGTTGTGTCATTTTAAAGATCTCGTCGAGCTGATTAATTTGACACTTTGGTTAACAAATTTGGTCCACATTTGCCAAAGTTATCGAGCTTCAAATTTTGAAAAGTCACAAAAGTTGTGTGTTTGAGCACATAAAGTACTATTTTTCTTGGAAATTCAACAAGATGCAATCATGAATTGTTGTGTCATTTTAAAGATCTCGTCGAGCTGATTAATTTGACACTTTGTTTAACAAATTTGGTCCACATTTGCCAAAGTTATCGAGCTTCAAAGTTTGAAAAGTCACAAAAGTTGTGTGTTTGAGCACATAAAGTACTATTTTTCCTGGAAGTTCAACAAGATGTAATCATGATGTGTTGTGACATCTTCAAAATCTCGTCGAGCTGATTAATTTGACACTTTGGTTAACAAATTTGGTCCACATTTGCCAAAGTTATCGAGCTTCAAAGTTTGAAAAGTCACAAAAGTTGTGTGTTTGAGCACATAAAGTACTATTTTTCTTGGAAATTCAACAAGATGCAATCATGAATTGTTGTGTCATTTTAAAGATCTCGTCGAGCTGATTAATTTGACACTTTGTTTAACAAATTTGGTCCACATTTGCCAAAGTTATCGAGCTTCAAAGTTTGAAAAGTCACAAAAGTTGTGTGTTTGAGCACATAAAGTACTATTTTTCCTGGAAGTTCAACAAGATGTAATCATGATGTGTTGTGACATCTTCAAAATCTCGTCGAGCTGATTAATTTGACACTTTGGTTAACAAATTTGGTCCATATTTGCCAAAGTTATCGAGCTTCAAATTTTGAAAAGTCACAAAAGTTGTGTGTTTGAGCACATAAAGTACTATTTTTCTTGGAAATTCAACAAGATGCAATCATGAATTGTTGTGTCATTTTAAAGATCTCATCGAGCTGATTAATTTGACACTTTGTTTAACAAATTTGGTCTTCATTTGCCGAAGCTATCGAGGTTCAAAGTGTGAAAAGTCACAAAAGTTGTGTGTTTGAGCACATATAGTACTATTTTTCTTGGAAATTCAACAAGATGCAATCATGAATTGTTGTGTCATTTTAAAGATCTCGTCGAGCTGATTAATTTGACACTTTGGTTAACAAATTTGGTCCACATTTGCCAAAGTTATCGAGCTTCAAATTTTGAAAAGTCACAAAAGTTGTGTGTTTGAGCACATAAAGTACTATTTTTCTTGGAAATTGAACAAGATGCAATCATGAATTGTTGTGTCATTTTAAAGATCTCGTCGAGCTGATTAATTTGACACTTTGGTTAACAAATTTGGTGCACATTTGCCAAAGTTATCGAGCTTCAAAGTTTGAAAAGTCACAAAAGTTGTGTGTTTGAGCACATATATTACTATTTTTCTTGGAAATTCAACAAGATGCAATCATGAATTGTTGTGTCATTTTAAAGATCTCGTCGAGCTGATTAATTTGACACTTTGGTTAACAAATTTGGTCCACATTTGCCAAAGTTATCGAGCTTCAAAGTTTGAAAAGTCACAAAAGTTGTGTGTTTGAGCACATATATTACTATTTTTCTTGGAAATTCAACAAGATGCAATCATGAATTGTTGTGTCATTTTAAAGATCTCGTCGAGCTGATTAATTTGACACTTTGTTTAACAAATTTGGTCCTCATTTGCCAAAGTTATCGAGCTTCAAAGTTTGAAAAGTCACAAAAGTTGTGTGTTTGAGCACATATATTACTATTTTTCTTGGAAATTCAACAAGATGCAATCATGAATTGTTGTGTCATTTTAAAGATCTCGTCGAGCTGATTAATTTGACACTTTGTTTAACAAATTTGGTCGTCATTTGCCAAAGTTATCGAGCTTCAAAATTGGAAAAGTCACAAAAGTTGTGTGTTTGAGCACATAAAGTACTATTTTTCTTGGAAATTCAACAAGATGCAATCATGAATTGTTGTGTCATTTTAAAGATCTCGTCGAGCTGATTAATTTGACACTTTGTTTAACAAATTTGGTCTTCATTTGCCAAAGTTATCGAGCTTCAAAATTGGAAAAGTCACAAAAGTTGTGTGTTTGAGCACATAAAGTACTATTTTTCTTGGAAATTGAACAAGATGCAATCATGAATTGTTGTGTCATTTTAAAGATCTCGTCGAGCTGATTAATTTGACACTTTGTTTAACAAATTTGGTCCACATTTGCCAAAGTTATCGAGCTTCAAAGTTTGAAAAGTCACAAAAGTTGTGTGTTTGAGCACATAAAGTACTATTTTTCCTGGAAGTTCAACAAGATGTAATCATGATGTGTTGTGACATCTTCAAAATCTCGTCGAGCTGATTAATTTGACACTTTGGTTAACAAATTTGGTCCACATTTGCCAAAGTTATCGAGCTTCAAAGTTTGAAAAGTCACAAAAGTTGTGTGTTTGAGCACATAAAGTACTATTTTTCTTGGAAATTCAACAAGATGCAATAATGAATTGTTGTGTCAGTTTAAAGATCTCGTCGAGCTGATTAATTTGACACTTTGGTTAACAAATTTGGTCCACATTTGCCAAAGTTATCGAGCTTCAAAGTTTGAAAAGTCACAAAAGTTGTGTGTTTGAGCACATAAAGTACTATTTTTCTTGGAAATTCAACAAGATGCAATCATGATGTGTTGTGACATCTTCAAAATCTCGTCGAGCTGATTAATTTGACACTTTGTTTAACAAATTTGGTCTTCATTTGCCAAAGTTATCGAGCTTCAAAATTGGAAAAGTCACAAAAGTGGTGTGTTTGAGCACATAAAGTACTATTTTTCTTGAAAATTCAACAAGATGTAATAATGATGTGTTATGTCATTTTAAAGATCTCGTCGAGCTGATTAATTTGACACTTTGGTTAACAAATTTGGTCCACATTTGCCAAAGTTATCGAGCTTCAAAGTTTGAAAAGTCACAAAAGTTGTGTGTTTGAGCACATATATTACTATTTTTCTTGGAAATTCAACAAGATGCAATCATGAATTGTTGTGTCATTTTAAAGATCTCGTCGAGCTGATTAATTTGACACTTTGTTTAACAAATTTGGTCGTCATTTGCCAAAGTTATCGAGCTTCAAAATTGGAAAAGTCACAAAAGTTGTGTGTTTGAGCACATAAAGTACTATTTTTCTTGGAAATTCAACAAGATGCAATCATGAATTGTTGTGTCATTTTAAAGATCTCGTCGAGCTGATTAATTTGACACTTTGGTTAACAAATTTGGTCCACATTTGCCAAAGTTATCGAGCTTCAAAGTTTGAAAAGTCACAAAAGTTGTGTGTTTGAGCACATATAGTACTATTTTTCTTGGAAATTCAACAAGATGTAATAATGATGTGTTGTGTCATTTTAAAGATCTCGTCGAGCTGATTAATTTGACACTTTGGTTAACAAATTTGGTCCACATTTGCCAAAGTTATCGAGCTTCAAAGTTTGAAAAGTCACAAAAGTTGTGTGTTTGAGCACATAAAGTACTATTTTTCTTGGAAATTCAACAAGATGCAATCATGATGTGTTGTGACATCTTCAAAATCTCGTCGAGGTGATTAATTTGACACTTTGTTTAAGAAATTTGGTCCACATTTGCCGAAGTTATCGAGCTTCAAAGTTTGAAAAGTCACAAAAGTTGTGTGTTTGAGCACATATATTACTATTTTTCTTGGAAATTCAACAAGATGCAATCATGAATTGTTGTGTCATTTTAAAGATCTCGTCGAGCTGATTAATTTGACACTTTGGTTAACAAATTTGGTCCACATTTGCCAAAGTTATCGAGCTTCAAAGTTTGAAAAGTCACAAAAGTTGTGTGTTTGAGCACATATATTACTATTTTTCTTGGAAATTCAACAAGATGCAATCATGAATTGTTGTGTCATTTTAAAGATCTCGTCGAGCTGATTAATTTGACACTTTGTTTAACAAATTTGGTCGTCATTTGCCAAAGTTATCGAGCTTCAAAATTGGAAAAGTCACAAAAGTTGTGTGTTTGAGCACATAAAGTACTATTTTTCTTGGAAATTCAACAAGATGCAATCATGAATTGTTGTGTCATTTTAAAGATCTCGTCGAGCTGATTAATTTGACACTTTGTTTAACAAATTTGGTCCACATTTGCCAAAGTTATCGAGCTTCAAAGTTTGAAAAGTCACAAAAGTTGTGTGTTTGAGCACATAAAGTACTATTTTTCCTGGAAGTTCAACAAGATGTAATCATGATGTGTTGTGACATCTTCAAAATCTCGTCGAGCTGATTAATTTGACACTGTGGTTAACAAATTTGGTCCACATTTGCCAAAGTTATCGAGCTTCAAAGTTTGAAAAGTCACAAAAGTTGTGTGTTTGAGCACATAAAGTACTATTTTTCTTGGAAATTCAACAAGATGCAATCATGAATTGTTGTGTCATTTTAAAGATCTCGTCGAGCTGATTAATTTGACACTTTGTTTAACAAATTTGGTCCACATTTGCCAAAGTTATCGAGCTTCAAAGTTTGAAAAGTCACAAAAGTTGTGTGTTTGAGCACATAAAGTACTATTTTTCCTGGAAGTTCAACAAGATGTAATCATGATGTGTTGTGACATCTTCAAAATCTCGTCGAGCTGATTAATTTGACACTTTGGTTAACAAATTTGGTCCATATTTGCCAAAGTTATCGAGCTTCAAATTTTGAAAAGTCACAAAAGTTGTGTGTTTGAGCACATAAAGTACTATTTTTCTTGGAAATTCAACAAGATGCAATCATGAATTGTTGTGTCATTTTAAAGATCTCATCGAGCTGATTAATTTGACACTTTGTTTAACAAATTTGGTCTTCATTTGCCGAAGCTATCGAGGTTCAAAGTGTGAAAAGTCACAAAAGTTGTGTGTTTGAGCACATATAGTACTATTTTTCTTGGAAATTCAACAAGATGCAATCATGAATTGTTGTGTCATTTTAAAGATCTCGTCGAGCTGAATAATTTGACACTTTGTTTAACAAATTTGGTCCACATTTGCCAAAGTTATCGAGCTTCAAAGTTTGAAAAGTCACAAAAGTTGTGTGTTTGAGCACATAAAGTACTATTTTTCTTGGAAATTCAACAAGATGCAATCATGAATTGTTGTGTCATTTTAAAGATCTCGTCGAGCTGATTAATTTGACACTTTGTTTAACAAATTTGGTCCACATTTGCCAAAGTTATCGAGCTTCAAAGTTTGAAAAGTCACAAAAGTTGTGTGTTTGAGCACATAAAGTACTATTTTTCCTGGAAGTTCAACAAGATGTAATCATGATGTGTTGTGACATCTTCAAAATCTCGTCGAGCTGATTAATTTGACACTTTGGTTAACAAATTTGGTCCATATTTGCCAAAGTTATCGAGCTTCAAATTTTGAAAAGTCACAAAAGTTGTGTGTTTGAGCACATAAAGTACTATTTTTCTTGGAAATTCAACAAGATGCAATCATGAATTGTTGTGTCATTTTAAAGATCTCGTCGAGCTGATTAATTTGACACTTTGTTTAACAAATTTGGTCTTCATTTGCCAAAGTTATCGAGCTTCAAAGTTTGAAAAGTCACAAAAGTTGTGTGTTTGAGCACATATATTACTATTTTTCTTGGAAATTCAACAAGATGCAATCATGAATTGTTGTGTCATTTTAAAGATCTCGTCGAGCTGATTAATTTGACACTTTGTTTAACAAATTTGGTCGTCATTTGCCAAAGTTATCGAGCTTCAAAATTGGAAAAGTCACAAAAGTTGTGTGTTTGAGCACATAAAGTACTATTTTTCTTGGAAATTCAACAAGATGCAATCATGAATTGTTGTGTCATTTTAAAGATCTCGTCGAGCTGATTAATTTGACACTTTGGTTAACAAATTTGGTCCACATTTGCCAAAGTTATCGAGCTTCAAAGTTTGAAAAGTCACAAAAGTTGTGTGTTTGAGCACATATAGTACTATTTTTCTTGGAAATTCAACAAGATGTAATAATGATGTGTTGTGTCATTTTAAAGATCTCGTCGAGCTGATTAATTTGACACTTTGGTTAACAAATTTGGTCCACATTTGCCAAAGTTATCGAGCTTCAAAGTTTGAAAAGTCACAAAAGTTGTGTGTTTGAGCACATAAAGTACTATTTTTCTTGGAAATTCAACAAGATGCAATCATGATGTGTTGTGACATCTTCAAAATCTCGTCGAGGTGATTAATTTGACACTTTGTTTAAGAAATTTGGTCCACATTTGCCGAAGTTATCGAGCTTCAAAGTTTGAAAAGTCACAAAAGTTGTGTGTTTGAGCACATATATTACTATTTTTCTTGGAAATTCAACAAGATGCAATCATGAATTGTTGTGTCATTTTAAAGATCTCGTCGAGCTGATTAATTTGACACTTTGGTTAACAAATTTGGTCCACATTTGCCAAAGTTATCGAGCTTCAAAGTTTGAAAAGTCACAAAAGTTGTGTGTTTGAGCACATATATTACTATTTTTCTTGGAAATTCAACAAGATGCAATCATGAATTGTTGTGTCATTTTAAAGATCTCGTCGAGCTGATTAATTTGACACTTTGTTTAACAAATTTGGTCGTCATTTGCCAAAGTTATCGAGCTTCAAAATTGGAAAAGTCACAAAAGTTGTGTGTTTGAGCACATAAAGTACTATTTTTCTTGGAAATTCAACAAGATGCAATCATGAATTGTTGTGTCATTTTAAAGATCTCGTCGAGCTGATTAATTTGACACTTTGTTTAACAAATTTGGTCCACATTTGCCAAAGTTATCGAGCTTCAAAGTTTGAAAAGTCACAAAAGTTGTGTGTTTGAGCACATAAAGTACTATTTTTCCTGGAAGTTCAACAAGATGTAATCATGATGTGTTGTGACATCTTCAAAATCTCGTCGAGCTGATTAATTTGACACTGTGGTTAACAAATTTGGTCCACATTTGCCAAAGTTATCGAGCTTCAAAGTTTGAAAAGTCACAAAAGTTGTGTGTTTGAGCACATAAAGTACTATTTTTCTTGGAAATTCAACAAGATGCAATCATGAATTGTTGTGTCATTTTAAAGATCTCGTCGAGCTGATTAATTTGACACTTTGTTTAACAAATTTGGTCCACATTTGCCAAAGTTATCGAGCTTCAAAGTTTGAAAAGTCACAAAAGTTGTGTGTTTGAGCACATAAAGTACTATTTTTCCTGGAAGTTCAACAAGATGTAATCATGATGTGTTGTGACATCTTCAAAATCTCGTCGAGCTGATTAATTTGACACTTTGGTTAACAAATTTGGTCCATATTTGCCAAAGTTATCGAGCTTCAAATTTTGAAAAGTCACAAAAGTTGTGTGTTTGAGCACATAAAGTACTATTTTTCTTGGAAATTCAACAAGATGCAATCATGAATTGTTGTGTCATTTTAAAGATCTCATCGAGCTGATTAATTTGACACTTTGTTTAACAAATTTGGTCTTCATTTGCCGAAGCTATCGAGGTTCAAAGTGTGAAAAGTCACAAAAGTTGTGTGTTTGAGCACATATAGTACTATTTTTCTTGGAAATTCAACAAGATGCAATCATGAATTGTTGTGTCATTTTAAAGATCTCGTCGAGCTGAATAATTTGACACTTTGTTTAACAAATTTGGTCCACATTTGCCAAAGTTATCGAGCTTCAAAGTTTGAAAAGTCACAAAAGTTGTGTGTTTGAGCACATAAAGTACTATTTTTCTTGGAAATTCAACAAGATGCAATCATGAATTGTTGTGTCATTTTAAAGATCTCGTCGAGCTGATTAATTTGACACTTTGTTTAACAAATTTGGTCCACATTTGCCAAAGTTATCGAGCTTCAAAGTTTGAAAAGTCACAAAAGTTGTGTGTTTGAGCACATAAAGTACTATTTTTCCTGGAAGTTCAACAAGATGTAATCATGATGTGTTGTGACATCTTCAAAATCTCGTCGAGCTGATTAATTTGACACTTTGGTTAACAAATTTGGTCCATATTTGCCAAAGTTATCGAGCTTCAAATTTTGAAAAGTCACAAAAGTTGTGTGTTTGAGCACATAAAGTACTATTTTTCTTGGAAATTCAACAAGATGCAATCATGAATTGTTGTGTCATTTTAAAGATCTCGTCGAGCTGATTAATTTGACACTTTGGTTAACAAATTTGGTCCACATTTGCCAAAGTTATCGAGCTTCAAAGTTTGAAAAGTCACAAAAGTTGTGTGTTTGAGCACATAAAGTACTATTTTTCTTGGAAATTCAACAAGATGTAATAATGATGTGTTGTGTCATTTTAAAGATCTCGTCGAGCTGATTAATTTGACACTTTGGTTAACAAATTTGGTCCATATTTGCCAAAGTTATCGAGCTTCAAATTTTGAAAAGTCACAAAAGTTGTATGTTTGAGCACATAAAGTACTATTTTTCTTGGAAATTCAACAAGATGCAATCATGAATTGTTGTGTCATTTTAAAGATCTCATCGAGCTGATTAATTTGACACTTTGTTTAACAAATTTGGTCTTCATTTGCCGAAGCTATCGAGGTTCAAAGTGTGAAAAGTCACAAAAGTTGTGTGTTTGAGCACATATAGTACTATTTTTCTTGGAAATTCAACAAGATGCAATCATGAATTGTTGTGTCATTTTAAAGATCTCGTCGAGCTGATTAATTTGACACTTTGGTTAACAAATTTGGTCCACATTTGCCAAAGTTATCGAGCTTCAAATTTTGAAAAGTCACAAAAGTTGTGTGTTTGAGCACATAAAGTACTATTTTTCTTGGAAATTGAACAAGATGCAATCATGAATTGTTGTGTCATTTTAAAGATCTCGTCGAGCTGATTAATTTGACACTTTGGTTAACAAATTTGGTGCACATTTGCCAAAGTTATCGAGCTTCAAAGTTTGAAAAGTCACAAAAGTTGTGTGTTTGAGCACATATATTACTATTTTTCTTGGAAATTCAACAAGATGCAATCATGAATTGTTGTGTCATTTTAAAGATCTCGTCGAGCTGATTAATTTGACACTTTGGTTAACAAATTTGGTCCACATTTGCCAAAGTTATCGAGCTTCAAAGTTTGAAAAGTCACAAAAGTTGTGTGTTTGAGCACATATATTACTATTTTTCTTGGAAATTCAACAAGATGCAATCATGAATTGTTGTGTCATTTTAAAGATCTCGTCGAGCTGATTAATTTGACACTTTGTTTAACAAATTTGGTCGTCATTTGCCAAAGTTATCGAGCTTCAAAATTGGAAAAGTCACAAAAGTTGTGTGTTTGAGCACATAAAGTACTATTTTTCTTGGAAATTCAACAAGATGCAATCATGAATTGTTGTGTCATTTTAAAGATCTCGTCGAGCTGATTAATTTGACACTTTGTTTAACAAATTTGGTCTTCATTTGCCAAAGTTATCGAGCTTCAAAATTGGAAAAGTCACAAAAGTTGTGTGTTTGAGCACATAAAGTACTATTTTTCTTGGAAATTGAACAAGATGCAATCATGAATTGTTGTGTCATTTTAAAGATCTCGTCGAGCTGATTAATTTGACACTTTGTTTAACAAATTTGGTCCACATTTGCCAAAGTTATCGAGCTTCAAAGTTTGAAAAGTCACAAAAGTTGTGTGTTTGAGCACATAAAGTACTATTTTTCCTGGAAGTTCAACAAGATGTAATCATGATGTGTTGTGACATCTTCAAAATCTCGTCGAGCTGATTAATTTGACACTTTGGTTAACAAATTTGGTCCACATTTGCCAAAGTTATCGAGCTTCAAAGTTTGAAAAGTCACAAAAGTTGTGTGTTTGAGCACATAAAGTACTATTTTTCTTGGAAATTCAACAAGATGCAATCATGAATTGTTGTGTCATTTTAAAGATCTCGTCGAGCTGATTAATTTGACACTCTGTTTAACAAATTTGGTCCACATTTGCCAAAGTTATCGAGCTTCAAAGTTTGAAAAGTCACAAAAGTTGTGTGTTTGAGCACATAAAGTACTATTTTTCCTGGAAGTTCAACAAGATGTAATCATGATGTGTTGTGACATCTTCAAAATCTCGTCGAGCTGATTAATTTGACACTTTGGTTAACAAATTTGGTCCATATTTGCCAAAGTTATCGAGCTTCAAATTTTGAAAAGTCACAAAAGTTGTGTGTTTGAGCACATAAAGTACTATTTTTCTTGGAAATTCAACAAGATGCAATCATGAATTGTTGTGTCATTTTAAAGATCTCATCGAGCTGATTAATTTGACACTTTGTTTAACAAATTTGGTCTTCATTTGCCGAAGCTATCGAGGTTCAAAGTGTGAAAAGTCACAAAAGTTGTGTGTTTGAGCACATATAGTACTATTTTTCTTGGAAATTCAACAAGATGCAATCATGAATTGTTGTGTCATTTTAAAGATCTCGTCGAGCTGATTAATTTGACACTTTGGTTAACAAATTTGGTCCACATTTGCCAAAGTTATCGAGCTTCAAATTTTGAAAAGTCACAAAAGTTGTGTGTTTGAGCACATAAAGTACTATTTTTCTTGGAAATTGAACAAGATGCAATCATGAATTGTTGTGTCATTTTAAAGATCTCGTCGAGCTGATTAATTTGACACTTTGGTTAACAAATTTGGTGCACATTTGCCAAAGTTATCGAGCTTCAAAGTTTGAAAAGTCACAAAAGTTGTGTGTTTGAGCACATATATTACTATTTTTCTTGGAAATTCAACAAGATGCAATCATGAATTGTTGTGTCATTTTAAAGATCTCGTCGAGCTGATTAATTTGACACTTTGGTTAACAAATTTGGTGCACATTTGCCAAAGTTATCGAGCTTCAAAGTTTGAAAAGTCACAAAAGTTGTGTGTTTGAGCACATATATTACTATTTTTCTTGGAAATTCAACAAGATGCAATCATGAATTGTTGTGTCATTTTAAAGATCTCGTCGAGCTGATTAATTTGACACTTTGGTTAACAAATTTGGTCCACATTTGCCAAAGTTATCGAGCTTCAAAGTTTGAAAAGTCACAAAAGTTGTGTGTTTGAGCACATATATTACTATTTTTCTTGGAAATTCAACAAGATGCAATCATGAATTGTTGTGTCATTTTAAAGATCTCGTCGAGCTGATTAATTTGACACTTTGTTTAACAAATTTGGTCGTCATTTGCCAAAGTTATCGAGCTTCAAAATTGGAAAAGTCACAAAAGTTGTGTGTTTGAGCACATAAAGTACTATTTTTCTTGGAAATTCAACAAGATGCAATCATGAATTGTTGTGTCATTTTAAAGATCTCGTCGAGCTGATTAATTTGACACTTTGTTTAACAAATTTGGTCTTCATTTGCCAAAGTTATCGAGCTTCAAAATTGGAAAAGTCACAAAAGTTGTGTGTTTGAGCACATAAAGTACTATTTTTCTTGGAAATTGAACAAGATGCAATCATGAATTGTTGTGTCATTTTAAAGATCTCGTCGAGCTGATTAATTTGACACTTTGTTTAACAAATTTGGTCCACATTTGCCAAAGTTATCGAGCTTCAAAGTTTGAAAAGTCACAAAAGTTGTGTGTTTGAGCACATAAAGTACTATTTTTCCTGGAAGTTCAACAAGATGTAATCATGATGTGTTGTGACATCTTCAAAATCTCGTCGAGCTGATTAATTTGACACTTTGGTTAACAAATTTGGTCCACATTTGCCAAAGTTATCGAGCTTCAAAGTTTGAAAAGTCACAAAAGTTGTGTGTTTGAGCACATAAAGTACTATTTTTCTTGGAAATTCAACAAGATGCAATCATGAATTGTTGTGTCATTTTAAAGATCTCGTCGAGCTGATTAATTTGACACTCTGTTTAACAAATTTGGTCCACATTTGCCAAAGTTATCGAGCTTCAAAGTTTGAAAAGTCACAAAAGTTGTGTGTTTGAGCACATAAAGTACTATTTTTCCTGGAAGTTCAACAAGATGTAATCATGATGTGTTGTGACATCTTCAAAATCTCGTCGAGCTGATTAATTTGACACTTTGGTTAACAAATTTGGTCCATATTTGCCAAAGTTATCGAGCTTCAAATTTTGAAAAGTCACAAAAGTTGTGTGTTTGAGCACATAAAGTACTATTTTTCTTGGAAATTCAACAAGATGCAATCATGAATTGTTGTGTCATTTTAAAGATCTCATCGAGCTGATTAATTTGACACTTTGTTTAACAAATTTGGTCTTCATTTGCCGAAGCTATCGAGGTTCAAAGTGTGAAAAGTCACAAAAGTTGTGTGTTTGAGCACATATAGTACTATTTTTCTTGGAAATTCAACAAGATGCAATCATGAATTGTTGTGTCATTTTAAAGATCTCGTCGAGCTGATTAATTTGACACTTTGGTTAACAAATTTGGTCCACATTTGCCAAAGTTATCGAGCTTCAAATTTTGAAAAGTCACAAAAGTTGTGTGTTTGAGCACATAAAGTACTATTTTTCTTGGAAATTGAACAAGATGCAATCATGAATTGTTGTGTCATTTTAAAGATCTCGTCGAGCTGATTAATTTGACACTTTGGTTAACAAATTTGGTGCACATTTGCCAAAGTTATCGAGCTTCAAAGTTTGAAAAGTCACAAAAGTTGTGTGTTTGAGCACATATATTACTATTTTTCTTGGAAATTCAACAAGATGCAATCATGAATTGTTGTGTCATTTTAAAGATCTCGTCGAGCTGATTAATTTGACACTTTGGTTAACAAATTTGGTCCACATTTGCCAAAGTTATCGAGCTTCAAAGTTTGAAAAGTCACAAAAGTTGTGTGTTTGAGCACATATATTACTATTTTTCTTGGAAATTCAACAAGATGCAATCATGAATTGTTGTGTCATTTTAAAGATCTCGTCGAGCTGATTAATTTGACACTTTGTTTAACAAATTTGGTCCTCATTTGCCAAAGTTATCGAGCTTCAAAGTTTGAAAAGTCACAAAAGTTGTGTGTTTGAGCACATAAAGTACTATTTTTCTTGGAAATTCAACAAGATGCAATCATGAATTGTTGTGTCATTTTAAAGATCTCGTCGAGCTGATTAATTTGACACTTTGTTTAACAAATTTGGTCTTCATTTGCCAAAGTTATCGAGCTTCAAAATTGGAAAAGTCAAAAAAGTTGTGTGTTTGAGCACATAAAGTACTATTTTTCTTGGAAATTGAACAAGATGCAATCATGAATTGTTGTGTCATTTTAAAGATCTCGTCGAGCTGATTAATTTGACACTTTGTTTAACAAATTTGGTCCACATTTGCCAAAGTTATCGAGCTTCAAAGTTTGAAAAGTCACAAAAGTTGTGTGTTTGAGCACATAAAGTACTATTTTTCCTGGAAGTTCAACAAGATGTAATCATGATGTGTTGTGACATCTTCAAAATCTCGTCGAGCTGATTAATTTGACACTTTGGTTAACAAATTTGGTCCACATTTGCCAAAGTTATCGAGCTTCAAAGTTTGAAAAGTCACAAAAGTTGTGTGTTTGAGCACATAAAGTACTATTTTTCTTGGAAATTCAACAAGATGCAATCATGAATTGTTGTGTCATTTTAAAGATCTCGTCGAGCTGATTAATTTGACACTCTGTTTAACAAATTTGGTCCACATTTGCCAAAGTTATCGAGCTTCAAAGTTTGAAAAGTCACAAAAGTTGTGTGTTTGAGCACATAAAGTACTATTTTTCCTGGAAGTTCAACAAGATGTAATCATGATGTGTTGTGACATCTTCAAAATCTCGTCGAGCTGATTAATTTGACACTTTGGTTAACAAATTTGGTCCATATTTGCCAAAGTTATCGAGCTTCAAATTTTGAAAAGTCACAAAAGTTGTGTGTTTGAGCACATAAAGTACTATTTTTCTTGGAAATTCAACAAGATGCAATCATGAATTGTTGTGTCATTTTAAAGATCTCATCGAGCTGATTAATTTGACACTTTGTTTAACAAATTTGGTCTTCATTTGCCGAAGCTATCGAGGTTCAAAGTGTGAAAAGTCACAAAAGTTGTGTGTTTGAGCACATATAGTACTATTTTTCTTGGAAATTCAACAAGATGCAATCATGAATTGTTGTGTCATTTTAAAGATCTCGTCGAGCTGATTAATTTGACACTTTGGTTAACAAATTTGGTCCACATTTGCCAAAGTTATCGAGCTTCAAATTTTGAAAAGTCACAAAAGTTGTGTGTTTGAGCACATAAAGTACTATTTTTCTTGGAAATTGAACAAGATGCAATCATGAATTGTTGTGTCATTTTAAAGATCTCGTCGAGCTGATTAATTTGACACTTTGGTTAACAAATTTGGTGCACATTTGCCAAAGTTATCGAGCTTCAAAGTTTGAAAAGTCACAAAAGTTGTGTGTTTGAGCACATATATTACTATTTTTCTTGGAAATTCAACAAGATGCAATCATGAATTGTTGTGTCATTTTAAAGATCTCGTCGAGCTGATTAATTTGACACTTTGGTTAACAAATTTGGTGCACATTTGCCAAAGTTATCGAGCTTCAAAGTTTGAAAAGTCACAAAAGTTGTGTGTTTGAGCACATATATTACTATTTTTCTTGGAAATTCAACAAGATGCAATCATGAATTGTTGTGTCATTTTAAAGATCTCGTCGAGCTGATTAATTTGACACTTTGGTTAACAAATTTGGTCCACATTTGCCAAAGTTATCGAGCTTCAAAGTTTGAAAAGTCACAAAAGTTGTGTGTTTGAGCACATATATTACTATTTTTCTTGGAAATTCAACAAGATGCAATCATGAATTGTTGTGTCATTTTAAAGATCTCGTCGAGCTGATTAATTTGACACTTTGTTTAACAAATTTGGTCGTCATTTGCCAAAGTTATCGAGCTTCAAAATTGGAAAAGTCACAAAAGTTGTGTGTTTGAGCACATAAAGTACTATTTTTCTTGGAAATTCAACAAGATGCAATCATGAATTGTTGTGTCATTTTAAAGATCTCGTCGAGCTGATTAATTTGACACTTTGTTTAACAAATTTGGTCTTCATTTGCCAAAGTTATCGAGCTTCAAAATTGGAAAAGTCACAAAAGTTGTGTGTTTGAGCACATAAAGTACTATTTTTCTTGGAAATTGAACAAGATGCAATCATGAATTGTTGTGTCATTTTAAAGATCTCGTCGAGCTGATTAATTTGACACTTTGTTTAACAAATTTGGTCCACATTTGCCAAAGTTATCGAGCTTCAAAGTTTGAAAAGTCACAAAAGTTGTGTGTTTGAGCACATAAAGTACTATTTTTCCTGGAAGTTCAACAAGATGTAATCATGATGTGTTGTGACATCTTCAAAATCTCGTCGAGCTGATTAATTTGACACTTTGGTTAACAAATTTGGTCCACATTTGCCAAAGTTATCGAGCTTCAAAGTTTGAAAAGTCACAAAAGTTGTGTGTTTGAGCACATAAAGTACTATTTTTCTTGGAAATTCAACAAGATGCAATCATGAATTGTTGTGTCATTTTAAAGATCTCGTCGAGCTGATTAATTTGACACTCTGTTTAACAAATTTGGTCCACATTTGCCAAAGTTATCGAGCTTCAAAGTTTGAAAAGTCACAAAAGTTGTGTGTTTGAGCACATAAAGTACTATTTTTCCTGGAAGTTCAACAAGATGTAATCATGATGTGTTGTGACATCTTCAAAATCTCGTCGAGCTGATTAATTTGACACTTTGGTTAACAAATTTGGTCCATATTTGCCAAAGTTATCGAGCTTCAAATTTTGAAAAGTCACAAAAGTTGTGTGTTTGAGCACATAAAGTACTATTTTTCTTGGAAATTCAACAAGATGCAATCATGAATTGTTGTGTCATTTTAAAGATCTCATCGAGCTGATTAATTTGACACTTTGTTTAACAAATTTGGTCTTCATTTGCCGAAGCTATCGAGGTTCAAAGTGTGAAAAGTCACAAAAGTTGTGTGTTTGAGCACATATAGTACTATTTTTCTTGGAAATTCAACAAGATGCAATCATGAATTGTTGTGTCATTTTAAAGATCTCGTCGAGCTGATTAATTTGACACTTTGGTTAACAAATTTGGTCCACATTTGCCAAAGTTATCGAGCTTCAAATTTTGAAAAGTCACAAAAGTTGTGTGTTTGAGCACATAAAGTACTATTTTTCTTGGAAATTGAACAAGATGCAATCATGAATTGTTGTGTCATTTTAAAGATCTCGTCGAGCTGATTAATTTGACACTTTGGTTAACAAATTTGGTGCACATTTGCCAAAGTTATCGAGCTTCAAAGTTTGAAAAGTCACAAAAGTTGTGTGTTTGAGCACATATATTACTATTTTTCTTGGAAATTCAACAAGATGCAATCATGAATTGTTGTGTCATTTTAAAGATCTCGTCGAGCTGATTAATTTGACACTTTGGTTAACAAATTTGGTCCACATTTGCCAAAGTTATCGAGCTTCAAAGTTTGAAAAGTCACAAAAGTTGTGTGTTTGAGCACATATATTACTATTTTTCTTGGAAATTCAACAAGATGCAATCATGAATTGTTGTGTCATTTTAAAGATCTCGTCGAGCTGATTAATTTGACACTTTGTTTAACAAATTTGGTCCTCATTTGCCAAAGTTATCGAGCTTCAAAGTTTGAAAAGTCACAAAAGTTGTGTGTTTGAGCACATAAAGTACTATTTTTCTTGGAAATTCAACAAGATGCAATCATGAATTGTTGTGTCATTTTAAAGATCTCGTCGAGCTGATTAATTTGACACTTTGTTTAACAAATTTGGTCTTCATTTGCCAAAGTTATCGAGCTTCAAAATTGGAAAAGTCAAAAAAGTTGTGTGTTTGAGCACATAAAGTACTATTTTTCTTGGAAATTGAACAAGATGCAATCATGAATTGTTGTGTCATTTTAAAGATCTCGTCGAGCTGATTAATTTGACACTTTGTTTAACAAATTTGGTCCACATTTGCCAAAGTTATCGAGCTTCAAAGTTTGAAAAGTCACAAAAGTTGTGTGTTTGAGCACATAAAGTACTATTTTTCCTGGAAGTTCAACAAGATGTAATCATGATGTGTTGTGACATCTTCAAAATCTCGTCGAGCTGATTAATTTGACACTTTGGTTAACAAATTTGGTCCACATTTGCCAAAGTTATCGAGCTTCAAAGTTTGAAAAGTCACAAAAGTTGTGTGTTTGAGCACATAAAGTACTATTTTTCTTGGAAATTCAACAAGATGCAATAATGAATTGTTGTGTCAGTTTAAAGATCTCGTCGAGCTGATTAATTTGACACTTTGGTTAACAAATTTGGTCCACATTTGCCAAAGTTATCGAGCTTCAAAGTTTGAAAAGTCACAAAAGTTGTGTGTTTGAGCACATATATTACTATTTTTCTTGGAAATTCAACAAGATGCAATCATGAATTGTTGTGTCATTTTAAAGATCTCGTCGAGCTGATTAATTTGACACTTTGTTTAACAAATTTGGTCGTCATTTGCCAAAGTTATCGAGCTTCAAAATTGGAAAAGTCACAAAAGTTGTGTGTTTGAGCACATAAAGTACTATTTTTCTTGGAAATTCAACAAGATGCAATCATGAATTGTTGTGTCATTTTAAAGATCTCGTCGAGCTGATTAATTTGACACTTTGGTTAACAAATTTGGTCCACATTTGCCAAAGTTATCGAGCTTCAAAGTTTGAAAAGTCACAAAAGTTGTGTGTTTGAGCACATATAGTACTATTTTTCTTGGAAATTCAACAAGATGTAATAATGATGTGTTGTGTCATTTTAAAGATCTCGTCGAGCTGATTAATTTGACACTTTGGTTAGCAAATTTGGTCCACATTTGCCAAAGTTATCGAGCTTCAAAGTTTGAAAAGTCACAAAAGTTGTGTGTTTGAGCACATAAAGTACTATTTTTCTTGGAAATTCAACAAGATGCAATCATGATGTGTTGTGACATCTTCAAAATCTCGTCGAGGTGATTAATTTGACACTTTGTTTAAGAAATTTGGTCCACATTTGCCGAAGTTATCGAGCTTCAAAGTTTGAAAAGTCACAAAAGTTGTGTGTTTGAGCACATATATTACTATTTTTCTTGGAAATTCAACAAGATGCAATCATGAATTGTTGTGTCATTTTAAAGATCTCGTCGAGCTGATTAATTTGACACTTTGGTTAACAAATTTGGTCCACATTTGCCAAAGTTATCGAGCTTCAAAGTTTGAAAAGTCACAAAAGTTGTGTGTTTGAGCACATATATTACTATTTTTCTTGGAAATTCAACAAGATGCAATCATGAATTGTTGTGTCATTTTAAAGATCTCGTCGAGCTGATTAATTTGACACTTTGTTTAACAAATTTGGTCGTCATTTGCCAAAGTTATCGAGCTTCAAAATTGGAAAAGTCACAAAAGTTGTGTGTTTGAGCACATAAAGTACTATTTTTCTTGGAAATTCAACAAGATGCAATCATGAATTGTTGTGTCATTTTAAAGATCTCGTCGAGCTGATTAATTTGACACTTTGTTTAACAAATTTGGTCCACATTTGCCAAAGTTATCGAGCTTCAAAGTTTGAAAAGTCACAAAAGTTGTGTGTTTGAGCACATAAAGTACTATTTTTCCTGGAAGTTCAACAAGATGTAATCATGATGTGTTGTGACATCTTCAAAATCTCGTCGAGCTGATTAATTTGACACTGTGGTTAACAAATTTGGTCCACATTTGCCAAAGTTATCGAGCTTCAAAGTTTGAAAAGTCACAAAAGTTGTGTGTTTGAGCACATAAAGTACTATTTTTCTTGGAAATTCAACAAGATGCAATCATGAATTGTTGTGTCATTTTAAAGATCTCGTCGAGCTGATTAATTTGACACTTTGTTTAACAAATTTGGTCCACATTTGCCAAAGTTATCGAGCTTCAAAGTTTGAAAAGTCACAAAAGTTGTGTGTTTGAGCACATAAAGTACTATTTTTCCTGGAAGTTCAACAAGATGTAATCATGATGTGTTGTGACATCTTCAAAATCTCGTCGAGCTGATTAATTTGACACTTTGGTTAACAAATTTGGTCCATATTTGCCAAAGTTATCGAGCTTCAAATTTTGAAAAGTCACAAAAGTTGTGTGTTTGAGCACATAAAGTACTATTTTTCTTGGAAATTCAACAAGATGCAATCATGAATTGTTGTGTCATTTTAAAGATCTCATCGAGCTGATTAATTTGACACTTTGTTTAACAAATTTGGTCTTCATTTGCCGAAGCTATCGAGGTTCAAAGTGTGAAAAGTCACAAAAGTTGTGTGTTTGAGCACATATAGTACTATTTTTCTTGGAAATTCAACAAGATGCAATCATGAATTGTTGTGTCATTTTAAAGATCTCGTCGAGCTGATTAATTTGACACTTTGGTTAACAAATTTGGTCCACATTTGCCAAAGTTATCGAGCTTCAAATTTTGAAAAGTCACAAAAGTTGTGTGTTTGAGCACATAAAGTACTATTTTTCTTGGAAATTGAACAAGATGCAATCATGAATTGTTGTGTCATTTTAAAGATCTCGTCGAGCTGATTAATTTGACACTTTGGTTAACAAATTTGGTGCACATTTGCCAAAGTTATCGAGCTTCAAAGTTTGAAAAGTCACAAAAGTTGTGTGTTTGAGCACATATATTACTATTTTTCTTGGAAATTCAACAAGATGCAATCATGAATTGTTGTGTCATTTTAAAGATCTCGTCGAGCTGATTAATTTGACACTTTGGTTAACAAATTTGGTCCACATTTGCCAAAGTTATCGAGCTTCAAAGTTTGAAAAGTCACAAAAGTTGTGTGTTTGAGCACATATATTACTATTTTTCTTGGAAATTCAACAAGATGCAATCATGAATTGTTGTGTCATTTTAAAGATCTCGTCGAGCTGATTAATTTGACACTTTGTTTAACAAATTTGGTCGTCATTTGCCAAAGTTATCGAGCTTCAAAATTGGAAAAGTCACAAAAGTTGTGTGTTTGAGCACATAAAGTACTATTTTTCTTGGAAATTCAACAAGATGCAATCATGAATTGTTGTGTCATTTTAAAGATCTCGTCGAGCTGATTAATTTGACACTTTGTTTAACAAATTTGGTCCACATTTGCCAAAGTTATCGAGCTTCAAAGTTTGAAAAGTCACAAAAGTTGTGTGTTTGAGCACATAAAGTACTATTTTTCCTGGAAGTTCAACAAGATGTAATCATGATGTGTTGTGACATCTTCAAAATCTCGTCGAGCTGATTAATTTGACACTGTGGTTAACAAATTTGGTCCACATTTGCCAAAGTTATCGAGCTTCAAAGTTTGAAAAGTCACAAAAGTTGTGTGTTTGAGCACATAAAGTACTATTTTTCTTGGAAATTCAACAAGATGCAATCATGAATTGTTGTGTCATTTTAAAGATCTCGTCGAGCTGATTAATTTGACACTTTGTTTAACAAATTTGGTCCACATTTGCCAAAGTTATCGAGCTTCAAAGTTTGAAAAGTCACAAAAGTTGTGTGTTTGAGCACATAAAGTACTATTTTTCCTGGAAGTTCAACAAGATGTAATCATGATGTGTTGTGACATCTTCAAAATCTCGTCGAGCTGATTAATTTGACACTTTGGTTAACAAATTTGGTCCATATTTGCCAAAGTTATCGAGCTTCAAATTTTGAAAAGTCACAAAAGTTGTGTGTTTGAGCACATAAAGTACTATTTTTCTTGGAAATTCAACAAGATGCAATCATGAATTGTTGTGTCATTTTAAAGATCTCATCGAGCTGATTAATTTGACACTTTGTTTAACAAATTTGGTCTTCATTTGCCGAAGCTATCGAGGTTCAAAGTGTGAAAAGTCACAAAAGTTGTGTGTTTGAGCACATATAGTACTATTTTTCTTGGAAATTCAACAAGATGCAATCATGAATTGTTGTGTCATTTTAAAGATCTCGTCGAGCTGATTAATTTGACACTTTGGTTAACAAATTTGGTCCACATTTGCCAAAGTTATCGAGCTTCAAATTTTGAAAAGTCACAAAAGTTGTGTGTTTGAGCACATAAAGTACTATTTTTCTTGGAAATTGAACAAGATGCAATCATGAATTGTTGTGTCATTTTAAAGATCTCGTCGAGCTGATTAATTTGACACTTTGGTTAACAAATTTGGTGCACATTTGCCAAAGTTATCGAGCTTCAAAGTTTGAAAAGTCACAAAAGTTGTGTGTTTGAGCACATATATTACTATTTTTCTTGGAAATTCAACAAGATGCAATCATGAATTGTTGTGTCATTTTAAAGATCTCGTCGAGCTGATTAATTTGACACTTTGGTTAACAAATTTGGTCCACATTTGCCAAAGTTATCGAGCTTCAAAGTTTGAAAAGTCACAAAAGTTGTGTGTTTGAGCACATATATTACTATTTTTCTTGGAAATTCAACAAGATGCAATCATGAATTGTTGTGTCATTTTAAAGATCTCATCGAGCTGATTAATATGACACTTTGTTTAACAAATTTGGTCCTCATTTGCCAAAGTTATCGAGCTTCAAAGTTTGAAAAGTCACAAAAGTTGTGTGTTTGAGCACATAAAGTACTATTTTTCTTGGAAATTCAACAAGATGCAATCATGATGTGTTGTGACATCTTCAAAATCTCGTCGAGGTGATTAATTTGACACTTTGTTTAACAAATTTGGTCTTCATTTGCCAAAGTTATCGAGCTTCAAAATTGGAAAAGTCACAAAAGTGGTGTGTTTGAGCACATAAAGTACTATTTTTCTTGGAAATTCAACAAGATATAATAATGATGTGTTGTGTCATTTTAAAGATCTCATCGAGCTGATTAATTTGACACTTTGTTTAACAAATTTGGTCTTCATTTGCCGAAGCTATCGAGGTTCAAAGTGTGAAAAGTCACAAAAGTTGTGTGTTTGAGCACATATAGTACTATTTTTCTTGGAAATTCAACAAGATGCAATCATGAATTGTTGTGTCATTTTAAAGATCTCGTCGAGCTGATTAATTTGACACTTTGGTTAACAAATTTGGTCCACATTTGCCAAAGTTATCGAGCTTCAAATTTTGAAAAGTCACAAAAGTTGTGTGTTTGAGCACATAAAGTACTATTTTTCTTGGAAATTGAACAAGATGCAATCATGAATTGTTGTGTCATTTTAAAGATCTCGTCGAGCTGATTAATTTGACACTTTGGTTAACAAATTTGGTGCACATTTGCCAAAGTTATCGAGCTTCAAAGTTTGAAAAGTCACAAAAGTTGTGTGTTTGAGCACATATATTACTATTTTTCTTGGAAATTCAACAAGATGCAATCATGAATTGTTGTGTCATTTTAAAGATCTCGTCGAGCTGATTAATTTGACACTTTGGTTAACAAATTTGGTCCACATTTGCCAAAGTTATCGAGCTTCAAAGTTTGAAAAGTCACAAAAGTTGTGTGTTTGAGCACATATATTACTATTTTTCTTGGAAATTCAACAAGATGCAATCATGAATTGTTGTGTCATTTTAAAGATCTCGTCGAGCTGATTAATTTGACACTTTGTTTAACAAATTTGGTCGTCATTTGCCAAAGTTATCGAGCTTCAAAATTGGAAAAGTCACAAAAGTTGTGTGTTTGAGCACATAAAGTACTATTTTTCTTGGAAATTCAACAAGATGCAATCATGAATTGTTGTGTCATTTTAAAGATCTCGTCGAGCTGATTAATTTGACACTTTGTTTAACAAATTTGGTCGTCATTTGCCAAAGTTATCGAGCTTCAAAATTGGAAAAGTCACAAAAGTTGTGTGTTTGAGCACATAAAGTACTATTTTTCTTGGAAATTCAACAAGATGCAATCATGAATTGTTGTGTCATTTTAAAGATCTCGTCGAGCTGATTAATTTGACACTTTGGTTAACAAATTTGGTCCACATTTGCCAAAGTTATCGAGCTTCAAAGTTTGAAAAGTCACAAAAGTTGTGTGTTTGAGCACATAAAGTACTATTTTTCTTGGAAATTCAACAAGATGCAATCATGATGTGTTGTGACATCTTCAAAATCTCGTTGAGGTGATTACTTTGACACTTTGTTTAAGAAATTTGGTCCACATTTGCCGAAGTTATCGAGCTTCAAAGTTTGAAAAGTCACAAAAGTAGTGTGTTTGAGCACATAAAGTACTATTTTTCTTGGAAATTCAACAAGATGCAATCATGATGTGTTGTGACATCTTCAAAATCTCGTCGAGGTGATTAATTTGACACTTTGTTTAACAAATTTGGTCTTCATTTGCCAAAGTTATCGAGCTTCAAAATTGGAAAAGTCACAAAAGTGGTGTGTTTGAGCACATAAAGTACTATTTTTCTTGGAAATTCAACAAGATGTAATAATGATGTGTTGTGTCATTTTAAAGATCTCATCGAGCTGATTAATTTGACACTTTGTTTAACAAATTTGGTCTTCATTTGCCGAAGCTATCGAGGTTCAAAGTGAGAAAAGTCACAAAAGTTGTGTGTTTGAGCACATATAGTACTATTTTTCTTGGAAATTCAACAAGATGCAATCATGAATTGTTGTGTCATTTTAAAGATCTCGTCGAGCTGATTAATTTGACACTTTGGTTAACAAATTTGGTCCACATTTGCCAAAGTTATCGAGCTTCAAATTTTGAAAAGTCACAAAAGTTGTGTGTTTGAGCACATAAAGTACTATTTTTCTTGGAAATTGAACAAGATGCAATCATGAATTGTTGTGTCATTTTAAAGATCTCGTCGAGCTGATTAATTTGACACTTTGGTTAACAAATTTGGTGCACATTTGCCAAAGTTATCGAGCTTCAAAGTTTGAAAAGTCACAAAAGTTGTGTGTTTGAGCACATATATTACTATTTTTCTTGGAAATTCAACAAGATGCAATCATGAATTGTTGTGTCATTTTAAAGATCTCGTCGAGCTGATTAATTTGACACTTTGGTTAACAAATTTGGTCCACATTTGCCAAAGTTATCGAGCTTCAAAGTTTGAAAAGTCACAAAAGTTGTGTGTTTGAGCACATATATTACTATTTTTCTTGGAAATTCAACAAGATGCAATCATGAATTGTTGTGTCATTTTAAAGATCTCGTCGAGCTGATTAATTTGACACTTTGTTTAACAAATTTGGTCGTCATTTGCCAAAGTTATCGAGCTTCAAAATTGGAAAAGTCACAAAAGTTGTGTGTTTGAGCACATAAAGTACTATTTTTCTTGGAAATTCAACAAGATGCAATCATGAATTGTTGTGTCATTTTAAAGATCTCGTCGAGCTGATTAATTTGACACTTTGTTTAACAAATTTGGTCCACATTTGCCAAAGTTATCGAGCTTCAAAGTTTGAAAAGTCACAAAAGTTGTGTGTTTGAGCACATAAAGTACTATTTTTCCTGGAAGTTCAACAAGATGTAATCATGATGTGTTGTGACATCTTCAAAATCTCGTCGAGCTGATTAATTTGACACTGTGGTTAACAAATTTGGTCCACATTTGCCAAAGTTATCGAGCTTCAAAGTTTGAAAAGTCACAAAAGTTGTGTGTTTGAGCACATAAAGTACTATTTTTCTTGGAAATTCAACAAGATGCAATCATGAATTGTTGTGTCATTTTAAAGATCTCGTCGAGCTGATTAATTTGACACTTTGTTTAACAAATTTGGTCCACATTTGCCAAAGTTATCGAGCTTCAAAGTTTGAAAAGTCACAAAAGTTGTGTGTTTGAGCACATAAAGTACTATTTTTCCTGGAAGTTCAACAAGATGTAATCATGATGTGTTGTGACATCTTCAAAATCTCGTCGAGCTGATTAATTTGACACTTTGGTTAACAAATTTGGTCCATATTTGCCAAAGTTATCGAGCTTCAAATTTTGAAAAGTCACAAAAGTTGTGTGTTTGAGCACATAAAGTACTATTTTTCTTGGAAATTCAACAAGATGCAATCATGAATTGTTGTGTCATTTTAAAGATCTCATCGAGCTGATTAATTTGACACTTTGTTTAACAAATTTGGTCTTCATTTGCCGAAGCTATCGAGGTTCAAAGTGTGAAAAGTCACAAAAGTTGTGTGTTTGAGCACATATAGTACTATTTTTCTTGGAAATTCAACAAGATGCAATCATGAATTGTTGTGTCATTTTAAAGATCTCGTCGAGCTGATTAATTTGACACTTTGGTTAACAAATTTGGTCCACATTTGCCAAAGTTATCGAGCTTCAAATTTTGAAAAGTCACAAAAGTTGTGTGTTTGAGCACATAAAGTACTATTTTTCTTGGAAATTGAACAAGATGCAATCATGAATTGTTGTGTCATTTTAAAGATCTCGTCGAGCTGATTAATTTGACACTTTGGTTAACAAATTTGGTGCACATTTGCCAAAGTTATCGAGCTTCAAAGTTTGAAAAGTCACAAAAGTTGTGTGTTTGAGCACATATATTACTATTTTTCTTGGAAATTCAACAAGATGCAATCATGAATTGCTGTGTCATTTTAAAGATCTCGTCGAGCTGATTAATTTGACACTTTGGTTAACAAATTTGGTCCACATTTGCCAAAGTTATCGAGCTTCAAAGTTTGAAAAGTCACAAAAGTTGTGTGTTTGAGCACATATATTACTATTTTTCTTGGAAATTCAACAAGATGCAATCATGAATTGTTGTGTCATTTTAAAGATCTCGTCGAGCTGATTAATTTGACACTTTGTTTAACAAATTTGGTCCTCATTTGCCAAAGTTATCGAGCTTCAAAGTTTGAAAAGTCACAAAAGTTGTGTGTTTGAGCACATAAAGTACTATTTTTCTTGGAAATTCAACAAGATGCAATCATGATGTGTTGTGACATCTTCAAAATCTCGTCGAGGTGATTAATTTGACACTTTGTTTAACAAATTTGGTCTTCATTTGCCAAAGTTATCGAGCTTCAAAATTGGAAAAGTCACAAAAGTGGTGTGTTTGAGCACATAAAGTACTATTTTTCTTGGAAATTCAACAAGATGTAATAATGATGTGTTGTGTCATTTTAAAGATCTCATCGAGCTGATTAATTTGACACTTTGTTTAACAAATTTGGTCTTCATTTGCCGAAGCTATCGAGGTTCAAAGTGTGAAAAGTCACAAAAGTTGTGTGTTTGAGCACATATAGTACTATTTTTCTTGGAAATTCAACAAGATGCAATCATGAATTGTTGTGTCATTTTAAAGATCTCGTCGAGCTGATTAATTTGACACTTTGGTTAACAAATTTGGTCCACATTTGCCAAAGTTATCGAGCTTCAAATTTTGAAAAGTCACAAAAGTTGTGTGTTTGAGCACATAAAGTACTATTTTTCTTGGAAATTGAACAAGATGCAATCATGAATTGTTGTGTCATTTTAAAGATCTCGTCGAGCTGATTAATTTGACACTTTGGTTAACAAATTTGGTGCACATTTGCCAAAGTTATCGAGCTTCAAAGTTTGAAAAGTCACAAAAGTTGTGTGTTTGAGCACATATATTACTATTTTTCTTGGAAATTCAACAAGATGCAATCATGAATTGTTGTGTCATTTTAAAGATCTCGTCGAGCTGATTAATTTGACACTTTGGTTAACAAATTTGGTCCACATTTGCCAAAGTTATCGAGCTTCAAAGTTTGAAAAGTCACAAAAGTTGTGTGTTTGAGCACATATATTACTATTTTTCTTGGAAATTCAACAAGATGCAATCATGAATTGTTGTGTCATTTTAAAGATCTCGTCGAGCTGATTAATTTGACACTTTGTTTAACAAATTTGGTCGTCATTTGCCAAAGTTATCGAGCTTCAAAATTGGAAAAGTCACAAAAGTTGTGTGTTTGAGCACATAAAGTACTATTTTTCTTGGAAATTCAACAAGATGCAATCATGAATTGTTGTGTCATTTTAAAGATCTCGTCGAGCTGATTAATTTGACACTTTGTTTAACAAATTTGGTCGTCATTTGCCAAAGTTATCGAGCTTCAAAATTGGAAAAGTCACAAAAGTTGTGTGTTTGAGCACATAAAGTACTATTTTTCTTGGAAATTCAACAAGATGCAATCATGAATTGTTGTGTCATTTTAAAGATCTCGTCGAGCTGATTAATTTGACACTTTGGTTAACAAATTTGGTCCACATTTGCCAAAGTTATCGAGCTTCAAAGTTTGAAAAGTCACAAAAGTTGTGTGTTTGAGCACATATAGTACTATTTTTCTTGGAAATTCAACAAGATGTAATAATGATGTGTTGTGTCATTTTAAAGATCTCGTCGAGCTGATTAATTTGACACTTTGGTTAACAAATTTGGTCCACATTTGCCAAAGTTATCGAGCTTCAAAGTTTGAAAAGTCACAAAAGTTGTGTGTTTGAGCACATAAAGTACTATTTTTCTTGGAAATTCAACAAGATGCAATCATGATGTGTTGTGACATCTTCAAAATCTCGTTGAGGTGATTACTTTGACACTTTGTTTAAGAAATTTGGTCCACATTTGCCGAAGTTATCGAGCTTCAAAGTTTGAAAAGTCACAAAAGTAGTGTGTTTGAGCACATAAAGTACTATTTTTCTTGGAAATTCAACAAGATGCAATCATGATGTGTTGTGACATCTTCAAAATCTCGTCGAGGTGATTAATTTGACACTTTGTTTAACAAATTTGGTCTTCATTTGCCAAAGTTATCGAGCTTCAAAATTGGAAAAGTCACAAAAGTGGTGTGTTTGAGCACATAAAGTACTATTTTTCTTGGAAATTCAACAAGATGTAATAATGATGTGTTGTGTCATTTTAAAGATCTCGTCGAGCTGATTAATTTGACACTTTGGTTAACAAATTTGGTCCACATTTGCCAAAGTTATCGAGCTTCAAAGTTTGAAAAGTCACAAAAGTTGTGTGTTTGAGCACATATATTACTATTTTTCTTGGAAATTCAACAAGATGCAATCATGAATTGTTGTGTCATTTTAAAGATCTCGTCGAGCTTGTTAATTTGACACTTTGGTTAACAAATTTGGTCCACATTTGCCAAAGTTATCGAGCTTCAAAGTTTGAAAAGTCACAAAAGTTGTGTGTTTGAGCACATATATTACTATTTTTCTTGGAAATTCAACAAGATGCAATCATGAATTGTTGTGTCATTTTAAAGATCTCGTCGAGCTGATTAATTTGACACTTTGGTTAACAAATTTGGTGCACATTTGCCAAAGTTATCGAGCTTCAAAGTTTGAAAAGTCACAAAAGTTGTGTGTTTGAGCACATATATTACTATTTTTCTTGGAAATTGAACAAGATGCAATCATGAATTGTTGTGTCATTTTAAAGATCTCGTCGAGCTGATTAATTTGACACTTTGGTTAACAAATTTGGTGCACATTTGCCAAAGTTATCGAGCTTCAAAGTTTGAAAAGTCACAAAAGTTGTGTGTTTGAGCACATATATTACTATTTTTCTTGGAAATTCAACAAGATGAAATCATGAATTGTTGTGTCATTTTAAAGATCTCGTCGAGCTGATTAATTTGACACTTTGTTTAACAAATTTGGTCGTCATTTGCCAAAGTTATCGAGCTTCAAAATTGGAAAAGTCACAAAAGTTGTGTGTTTGAGCACATAAAGTACTATTTTTCTTGGAAATTCAACAAGATGCAATCATGAATTGTTGTGTCATTTTAAAGATCTCGTCGAGCTGATTAATTTGACACTTTGGTTAACAAATTTGGTCCACATTTGCCAAAGTTATCGAGCTTCAAAGTTTGAAAAGTCACAAAAGTTGTGTGTTTGAGCACATATAGTACTATTTTTCTTGGAAATTCAACAAGATGCAATCATGAATTGTTGTGTCATTTTAAAGATCTCGTCGAGCTGATTAATTTGACACTTTGGTTAACAAATTTGGTCTTCATTTGCCAAAGTTATCGAGCTTCAAAATTGGAAAAGTCACAAAAGTTGTGTGTTTGAGCACATAAAGTACTATTTTTCTTGGAAATTGAACAAGATGCAATCATGAATTGTTGTGTCATTTTAAAGATCTCGTCGAGCTGATTAATTTGACACTTTGTTTAACAAATTTGGTCCACATTTGCCAAAGTTATCGAGCTTCAAAGTTTGAAAAGTCACAAAAGTTGTGTGTTTGAGCACATAAAGTACTATTTTTCCTGGAAGTTCAACAAGATGTAATCATGATGTGTTGTGACATCTTCAAAATCTCGTCGAGCTGATTAATTTGACACTTTGGTTAACAAATTTGGTCCACATTTGCCAAAGTTATCGAGCTTCAAAGTTTGAAAAGTCACAAAAGTTGTGTGTTTGAGCACATAAAGTACTATTTTTCTTGGAAATTCAACAAGATGCAATCATGAATTGTTGTGTCAGTTTAAAGATCTCGTCGAGCTGATTAATTTGACACTTTGGTTAACAAATTTGGTCCACATTTGCCAAAGTTATCGAGCTTCAAAATTTGAAAAGTCACAAAAGTTGTGTGTTTGAGCACATAAAGTACTATTTTTCTTGGAAATTCAACAAGATGCAATCATGATGTGTTGTGACATCTTCAAAATCTCGTCGAGCTGATTAATTTGACACTTTGTTTAACAAATTTGGTCTTCATTTGCCAAAGTTATCGAGCTTCAAAATTGGAAAAGTCACAAAAGTGGTGTGTTTGAGCACATAAAGTACTATTTTTCTTGAAAATTCAACAAGATGTAATAATGATGTGTTATGTCATTTTAAAGATCTCGTCGAGCTGATTAATTTGACACTTTGGTTAACAAATTTGGTCCACATTTGCCAAAGTTATCGAGCTTCAAAGTTTGAAAAGTCACAAAAGTTGTGTGTTTGAGCACATATATTACTATTTTTCTTGGAAATTCAACAAGATGCAATCATGAATTGTTGTGTCATTTTAAAGATCTCGTCGAGCTGATTAATTTGACACTTTGTTTAACAAATTTGGTCGTCATTTGCCAAAGTTATCGAGCTTCAAAATTGGAAAAGTCACAAAAGTTGTGTGTTTGAGCACATAAAGTACTATTTTTCTTGGAAATTCAACAAGATGCAATCATGAATTGTTGTGTCATTTTAAAGATCTCGTCGAGCTGATTAATTTGACACTTTGGTTAACAAATTTGGTCCACATTTGCCAAAGTTATCGAGCTTCAAAGTTTGAAAAGTC
Organism: Euwallacea fornicatus; assembly: GCF_040115645.1. NCBI lineage: Eukaryota > Metazoa > Arthropoda > Insecta > Coleoptera > Curculionidae > Euwallacea > Euwallacea fornicatus. Next base: position 257,846 of record NW_027096055.1, on the reverse strand, counting down.
ACAAAAGTTGTGTGTTTGAGCACATATAGTACTATTTTTCTTGGAAATTCAACAAGATGTAATAATGATGTGTTGTGTCATTTTAAAGATCTCGTCGAGCTGATTAATTTGACACTTTGGTTAACAAATTTGGTCCACATTTGCCAAAGTTATCGAGCTTCAAAGTTTGAAAAGTCACAAAAGTTGTGTGTTTGAGCACATAAAGTACTATTTTTCTTGGAAATTCAACAAGATGCAATCATGATGTGTTGTGACATCTTCAAAATCTCGTTGAGGTGATTACTTTGACACTTTGTTTAAGAAATTTGGTCCACATTTGCCGAAGTTATCGAGCTTCAAAGTTTGAAAAGTCACAAAAGTAGTGTGTTTGAGCACATAAAGTACTATTTTTCTTGGAAATTCAACAAGATGCAATCATGATGTGTTGTGACATCTTCAAAATCTCGTCGAGGTGATTAATTTGACACTTTGTTTAACAAATTTGGTCTTCATTTGCCAAAGTTATCGAGCTTCAAAATTGGAAAAGTCACAAAAGTGGTGTGTTTGAGCACATAAAGTACTATTTTTCTTGGAAATTCAACAAGATGTAATAATGATGTGTTGTGTCATTTTAAAGATCTCATCGAGCTGATTAATTTGACACTTTGTTTAACAAATTTGGTCTTCATTTGCCGAAGCTATCGAGGTTCAAAGTGAGAAAAGTCACAAAAGTTGTGTGTTTGAGCACATATAGTACTATTTTTCTTGGAAATTCAACAAGATGCAATCATGAATTGTTGTGTCATTTTAAAGATCTCGTCGAGCTGATTAATTTGACACTTTGGTTAACAAATTTGGTCCACATTTGCCAAAGTTATCGAGCTTCAAATTTTGAAAAGTCACAAAAGTTGTGTGTTTGAGCACATAAAGTACTATTTTTCTTGGAAATTGAACAAGATGCAATCATGAATTGTTGTGTCATTTTAAAGATCTCGTCGAGCTGATTAATTTGACACTTTGGTTAACAAATTTGGTGCACATTTGCCAAAGTTATCGAGCTTCAAAGTTTGAAAAGTCACAAAAGTTGTGTGTTTGAGCACATATATTACTATTTTTCTTGGAAATTCAACAAGATGCAATCATGAATTGTTGTGTCATTTTAAAGATCTCGTCGAGCTGATTAATTTGACACTTTGTTTAACAAATTTGGTCGTCATTTGCCAAAGTTATCGAGCTTCAAAATTGGAAAAGTCACAAAAGTTGTGTGTTTGAGCACATAAAGTACTATTTTTCTTGGAAATTCAACAAGATGCAATCATGAATTGTTGTGTCATTTTAAAGATCTCATCGAGCTGATTAATTTGACACTTTGTTTAACAAATTTGGTCTTCATTTGCCGAAGCTATCGAGGTTCAAAGTGTGAAAAGTCACAAAAGTTGTGTGTTTGAGCACATATAGTACTATTTTTCTTGGAAATTCAACAAGATGCAATCATGAATTGTTGTGTCATTTTAAAGATCTCGTCGAGCTGATTAATTTGACACTTTGTTTAACAAATTTGGTCGTCATTTGCCAAAGTTATCGAGCTTCAAAATTGGAAAAGTCACAAAAGTTGTGTGTTTGAGCACATAAAGTACTATTTTTCTTGGAAATTCAACAAGATGCAATCATGAATTGTTGTGTCACTTTAAAGATCTCGTCGAGCTGATTAATTTGACACTTTGGTTAACAAATTTGGTCCACATTTGCCAAAGTTATCGAGCTTCAAAGTTTGAAAAGTCACAAAAGTTGTGTGTTTGAGCACATATATTACTATTTTTCTTGGAAATTCAACAAGATGAAATCATGAATTGTTGTGTCATTTTAAAGATCTCGTCGAGCTGATTAATTTGACACTTTGTTTAACAAATTTGGTCGTCATTTGCCAAAGTTATCGAGCTTCAAAATTGGAAAAGTCACAAAAGTTGTGTGTTTGAGCACATAAAGTACTATTTTTCTTGGAAATTCAACAAGATGCAATCATGAATTGTTGTGTCATTTTAAAGATCTCGTCGAGCTGATTAATTTGACACTTTGGTTAACAAATTTGGTCCACATTTGCCAAAGTTATCGAGCTTCAAAGTTTGAAAAGTCACAAAAGTTGTGTGTTTGAGCACATATAGTACTATTTTTCTTGGAAATTCAACAAGATGCAATCATGAATTGTTGTGTCATTTTAAAGATCTCGTCGAGCTGATTAATTTGACACTTTGGTTAACAAATTTGGTCCACATTTGCCAAAGTTATCGAGCTTCAAATTTTGAAATTCACAAAAGTTGTGTGTTTGAGCACATAAAGTACTATTTTTCCTGGAAGTTCAACAAGATGTAATCATGATGTGTTATGACATCTTCAAAATCTCGTTGAGGTGATTACTTTGACACTTTGGTTAACAAATTTGGTCCACATTTGCCAAAGTTATCGAGCTTCAAAATTGGAAAAGTCACAAAATATGTGTGTTTGAGCACATAAAGTACTATTTTTCCTGGAAGTTCAACAAGATGTAATCATGATGTGTTGTGACATCTTCAAAATCTCGTTGAGGTGATTACTTTGACACTTTGGTTAACAAATTTGGTGCACATTTGCCGAAGTTATCGAGCTTCAAAATTGGAAAAGTCACAAAAGTTGTGTGTTTGAGCACATAAAGTACTATTTTTCTTGGAAATTCAACAAGATGCAATCATGATGTGTTGCGACATCTTCAAAATCTCGTCGAGCTGATTAATTTGACACTTTGTTTAACAAATTTGGTCTTCATTTGCCAAAGTTATCGAGCTTCAAAGTTTGAAAAGTCACAAAAGTTGTGTGTTTGAGCACATAAAGTACTATTTTTCTTGGAAATTGAACAAGATGCAATCATGAATTGTTGTGTCATTTTAAAGATCTCGTCGAGCTGATTAATTTGACACTTTGTTTAACAAATGTGGTCGTCATTTGCCAAAGTTATCGAGCTTCAAAATTGGAAAAGTCACAAAAGTTGTGTGTTTGAGCACATAAAGTACTATTTTTCTTGGAAATTCAACAAGATGCAATCATGAATTGTTGTGTCATTTTAAAGATCTCGTCGAGCTGATTAATTTGACACTTTGGTTAACAAATTTGGTCCACATTTGCCAAAGTTATCGAGCTTCAAAGTTTGAAAAGTCACAAAAGTTGTGTGTTTGAGCACATAAAGTACTATTTTTCTTGGAAATTCAACAAGATGCAATCATGAATTGTTGTGTCATTTTAAAGATCTCGTCGAGCTGATTAATTTGACACTTTGGTTAACAAATTTGGTCCACATTTGCCAAAGTTATCGAGCTTCAAAGTTTGAAAAGTCACAAAATATGTGTGTTTGAGCACATAAAGTACTATTTTTCCTGGAAGTTCAACAAGATGTAATCATGATGTGTTGTGACATCTTCAAAATCTCGTTGAGGTGATTACTTTGACACTTTGGTTAACAAATTTGGTCCACATTTGCCAAAGTTATCGAGCTTCAAATTTTGAAAAGTCACAAAAGTTGTGTGTTTGAGCACATAAAGTACTATTTTTCTTGGAAATTCAACAAGATGCAATCATGAATTGTTGTGTCATTTTAAAGATCTCGTCGAGCTGATTAATTTGTCACTTTGGTTAACAAATTTGGTCCACATTTGCCAAAGTTATCGAGCTTCAAAGTTTGAAAAGTCACAAAAGTTGTGTGTTTGAGCACATAAAGTACTATTTTTCTTGGAAATTCAACAAGATGCAATCATGAATTGTTGTGTCATTTTAAAGATCTCGTCGAGCTGATTAATTTGTCACTTTGGTTAACAAATTTGGTCCACATTTGCCAAAGTTATCGAGCTTCGAAGTTTGAAAAGTCACAAAAGTTGTGTGTTTGAGCACATAAAGTACTATTTTTCTTGGAAATTCAACAAGATGCAATCATGAATTGTTGTGTCATTTTAGAGATCTCGTCGAGCTGATTAATTTGACACTTTGGTTAACAAATTTGGTCCACATTTGCCAAAGTTATCGAGCTTCAAAGTTTGAAAAGTCACAAAAGTTGTGTGTTTGAGCATATATAGTACTATTTTTCTTGGAAATTCAACAAGATGCAATCATGATGTGTTGTGACATCTTCAAAATCTCGTTGAGGTGATTACTTTGACACTTTGGTTAACAAATTTGGTCCACATTTGCCAAAGTTATCGAGCTTCAAAGTTTGAAAAGTCACAAAAGTTGTGTGTTTGAGCACATAAAGTACTATTTTTCTTGGAAATTGAACAAGATGCAATCATGAATTGTTGTGTCATTTTAAAGATCTCGTCGAGCTGATTAATTTGACACTTTGGTTAACAAATTTGGTCCACATTTGCCAAAGTTATCGAGCTTCAAAGTTTGAAAAGTCACAAAAGTTGTGTGTTTGAGCACATATATTACTATTTTTCTTGGAAATTCAACAAGATGCAATCATGAATTGTTGTGTCATTTTAAAGATCTCGTCGAGCTGATTAATTTGACACTTTGGTTAACAAATTTGGTCCACATTTGCCAAAGTTATCGAGCTTCAAAGTTTGAAAAGTCACAAAAGTTGTGTGTTTGAGCATATATAGTACTATTTTTCTTGGAAATTCAACAAGATGCAATCATGAATTGTTGTGTCATTTTAAAGATCTCGTCGAGCTGATTAATTTGACACTTTGGTTAACAAATTTGGTCCACATTTGCCAAAGTTATCGAGCTTCGAAGTTTGAAAAGTCACAAAAGTTGTGTGTTTGAGCACATAAAGTACTATTTTTCTTGGAAATTCAACAAGATGCAATCATGAATTGTTGTGTCATTTTAGAGATCTCGTCGAGCTGATTAATTTGACACTTTGGTTAACAAATTTGGTCCACATTTGCCAAAGTTATCGAGCTTCAAAGTTTGAAAAGTCACAAAAGTTGTGTGTTTGAGCATATATAGTACTATTTTTCTTGGAAATTCAACAAGATGCAATCATGATGTGTTGTGACATCTTCAAAATCTCGTTGAGGTGATTACTTTGACACTTTGGTTAACAAATTTGGTCCACATTTGCCAAAGTTATCGAGCTTCAAAGTTTGAAAAGTCACAAAAGTTGTGTGTTTGAGCACATAAAGTACTGTTTTTCTTGGAAATTGAACAAGATGCAATCATGAATTGTTGTGTCATTTTAAAGATCTCGTCGAGCTGATTAATTTGACACTTTGGTTAACAAATTTGGTCCACATTTGCCAAAGTTATCGAGCTTCAAAGTTTGAAAAGTCACAAAAGTTGTGTGTTTGAGCACATATATTACTATTTTTCTTGGAAATTCAACAAGATGCAATCATGAATTGTTGTGTCATTTTAAAGATCTCGTCGAGCTGATTAATTTGACACTTTGTTTAACAAATGTGGTCGTCATTTGCCAAAGTTATCGAGCTTCAAAATTAGAAAAGTCACAAAAGTTGTGTGTTTGAGCACATAAAGTACTATTTTTCTTGGAAATTCAACAAGATGCAATCATGAATTGTTGTGTCATTTTAAAGATCTCGTCGAGCTGATTAATTTGACACTTTGGTTAACAAATTTGGTCCACATTTGCCAAAGTTATCGAGCTTCAAAGTTTGAAAAGTCACAAAAGTTGTGTGTTTGAGCACATAAAGTACTATTTTTCTTGGAAATTCAACAAGATGCAATCATGAATTGTTGTGTCATTTTAAAGATCTCGTCGAGCTGATTAATTTGACACTTTGGTTAACAAATTTGGTCCACATTTGCCAAAGTTATCGAGCTTCAAAGTTTGAAAAGTCACAAAATATGTGTGTTTGAGCACATAAAGTACTATTTTTCCTGGAAGTTCAACAAGATGTAATCATGATGTGTTGTGACATCTTCAAAATCTCGTTGAGGTGATTACTTTGACACTTTGGTTAACAAATTTGGTCCACATTTGCCAAAGTTATCGAGCTTCAAATTTTGAAAAGTCACAAAAGTTGTGTGTTTGAGCACATAAAGTACTATTTTTCTTGGAAATTCAACAAGATGCAATCATGAATTGTTGTGTCATTTTAAAGATCTCGTCGAGCTGATTAAGTTGTCACTTTGGTTAACAAATTTGGTCCACATTTGCCAAAGTTATCGAGCTTCAAAGTTTGAAAAGTCACAAAAGTTGTGTGTTTGAGCATATATAGTACTATTTTTCTTGGAAATTCAACAAGATGCAATCATGAATTGTTGTGTCAGTTTAAAGATCTCGTCGAGCTGATTAATTTGACACTTTGGTTAACAAATTTGGTCCACATTTGCCAAAGTTATCGAGCTTCAAAGTTTGAAAAGTCACAAAAGTTGTGTGTTTGAGCATATATAGTACTATTTTTCTTGGAAATTCAACAAGATGCAATCATGAATTGTTGTGTCATTTTAAAGATCTCGTCGAGCTGATTAATTTGACACTTTGGTTAACAAATTTGGTCCACATTTGCCAAAGTTATCGAGCTTCAAAGTTTGAAAAGTCACAAAAGTTGTGTGTTTGAGCACATAAAGTACTATTTTTCTTGGAAATTCAACAAGATGCAATCATGAATTGTTGTGTCAGTTTAAAGATCTCGTCGAGCTGATTAATTTGACACTTTGGTTAACAAATTTGGTCCACATTTGCCAAAGTTATCGAGCTTCAAAGTTTGAAAAGTCACAAAAGTTGTGTGTTTGAGCATATATAGTACTATTTTTCTTGGAAATTCAACAAGATGCAATCATGAATTGTTGTGTCAGTTTAAAGATCTCGTCGAGCTGATTAATTTGACACTTTGGTTAACAAATTTGGTCCACATTTGCCAAAGTTATCGAGCTTCAAAGTTTGAAAAGTCACAAAAGTTGTGTGTTTGAGCATATATAGTACTATTTTTCTTGGAAATTCAACAAGATGCAATCATGAATTGTTGTGTCATTTTAAAGATCTCGTCGAGCTGATTAATTTGACACTTTGGTTAACAAATTTGGTCCACATTTGCCAAAGTTATCGAGCTTCAAAGTTTGAAAAGTCACAAAAGTTGTGTGTTTGAGCATATATAGTACTATTTTTCTTGGAAATTCAACAAGATGCAATCATGAATTGTTGTGTCATTTTAAAGATCTCGTCGAGCTGATTAATTTGACACTTTGGTTAACAAATTTGGTCCACATTTGCCAAAGTTATCGAGCTTCAAAGTTTGAAAAGTCACAAAATATGTGTGTTTGAGCACATAAAGTACTATTTTTCTTGGAAATTCAACAAGATGCAATCATGATGTGTTGTGACATCTTCAAAATCTCGTCGAGCTGATTAATTTGACACTTTGTTTAACAAATTTGGTCTTCATTTGCCAAAGTTATCGAGCTTCAAAGTTTGAAAAGTCACAAAAGTTGTGTGTTTGAGCACATAAGGTACTATTTTTCTTGGAAATTCAACAAGATGCAATCATGAATTGTTGTGTCATTTTAAAGATCTCGTCGAGCTGATTAATTTGACACTTTGTTTAACAAATTTGGTCGTCATTTGCCAAAGTTATCGAGCTTCAAAATTGGAAAAGTCACAAAAGTTGTGTGTTTGAGCACATAAAGTACTATTTTTCTTGGAAATTCAACAAGATGCAATCATGAATTGTTGTGTCATTTTAAAGATCTCGTCGAGCTGATTAATTTGACACTTTGGTTAACAAATTTGGTCCACATTTGCCAAAGTTATCGAGCTTCAAAGTTTGAAAAGTCACAAAAGTTGTGTGTTTGAGCACATATAGTACTATTTTTCTTGGAAATTCAACAAGATGCAATCATGAATTGTTGTGTCATTTTAAAGATCTCGTCGAGCTGATTAATTTGACACTTTGGTTAACAAATTTGGTCCACATTTGCCAAAGTTATCGAGCTTCAAAGTTTGAAAAGTCACAAAATATGTGTGTTTGAGCACATAAAGTACTATTTTTCCTGGAAGTTCAACAAGATGTAATCATGATGTGTTGTGACATCTTCAAAATCTCGTTGAGGTGATTACTTTGACACTTTGGTTAACAAATTTGGTCCACATTTGCCAAAGTTATCGAGCTTCAAATTTTGAAAAGTCACAAAAGTTGTGTGTTTGAGCACATAAAGTACTATTTTTCTTGGAAATTCAACAAGATGCAATCATGAATTGTTGTGTCATTTTAAAGATCTCGTCGAGCTGATTAATTTGTCACTTTGGTTAACAAATTTGGTCCACATTTGCCAAAGTTATCGAGCTTCAAAGTTTGAAAAGTCACAAAAGTTGTGTGTTTGAGCACATAAAGTACTATTTTTCTTGGAAATTCAACAAGATGCAATCATGAATTGTTGTGTCATTTTAAAGATCTCGTCGAGCTGATTAATTTGTCACTTTGGTTAACAAATTTGGTCCACATTTGCCAAAGTTATCGAGCTTCGAAGTTTGAAAAGTCACAAAAGTTGTGTGTTTGAGCACATAAAGTACTATTTTTCTTGGAAATTCAACAAGATGCAATCATGAATTGTTGTGTCATTTTAGAGATCTCGTCGAGCTGATTAATTTGACACTTTGGTTAACAAATTTGGTCCACATTTGCCAAAGTTATCGAGCTTCAAAGTTTGAAAAGTCACAAAAGTTGTGTGTTTGAGCATATATAGTACTATTTTTCTTGGAAATTCAACAAGATGCAATCATGATGTGTTGTGACATCTTCAAAATCTCGTTGAGGTGATTACTTTGACACTTTGGTTAACAAATTTGGTCCACATTTGCCAAAGTTATCGAGCTTCAAAGTTTGAAAAGTCACAAAAGTTGTGTGTTTGAGCACATAAAGTACTATTTTTCTTGGAAATTGAACAAGATGCAATCATGAATTGTTGTGTCATTTTAAAGATCTCGTCGAGCTGATTAATTTGACACTTTGGTTAACAAATTTGGTCCACATTTGCCAAAGTTATCGAGCTTCAAAGTTTGAAAAGTCACAAAAGTTGTGTGTTTGAGCACATATATTACTATTTTTCTTGGAAATTCAACAAGATGCAATCATGAATTGTTGTGTCAGTTTAAAGATCTCGTCGAGCTGATTAATTTGACACTTTGGTTAACAAATTTGGTCCACATTTGCCAAAGTTATCGAGCTTCAAAGTTTGAAAAGTCACAAAAGTTGTGTGTTTGAGCATATATAGTACTATTTTTCTTGGAAATTCAACAAGATGCAATCATGAATTGTTGTGTCATTTTAAAGATCTCGTCGAGCTGATTAATTTGACACTTTGGTTAACAAATTTGGTCCACATTTGCCAAAGTTATCGAGCTTCGAAGTTTGAAAAGTCACAAAAGTTGTGTGTTTGAGCACATAAAGTACTATTTTTCTTGGAAATTCAACAAGATGCAATCATGAATTGTTGTGTCATTTTAGAGATCTCGTCGAGCTGATTAATTTGACACTTTGGTTAACAAATTTGGTCCACATTTGCCAAAGTTATCGAGCTTCAAAGTTTGAAAAGTCACAAAAGTTGTGTGTTTGAGCATATATAGTACTATTTTTCTTGGAAATTCAACAAGATGCAATCATGATGTGTTGTGACATCTTCAAAATCTCGTTGAGGTGATTACTTTGACACTTTGGTTAACAAATTTGGTCCACATTTGCCAAAGTTATCGAGCTTCAAAGTTTGAAAAGTCACAAAAGTTGTGTGTTTGAGCACATAAAGTACTATTTTTCTTGGAAATTGAACAAGATGCAATCATGAATTGTTGTGTCATTTTAAAGATCTCGTCGAGCTGATTAATTTGACACTTTGGTTAACAAATTTGGTCCACATTTGCCAAAGTTATCGAGCTTCAAAGTTTGAAAAGTCACAAAAGTTGTGTGTTTGAGCACATATATTACTATTTTTCTTGGAAATTCAACAAGATGCAATCATGAATTGTTGTGTCATTTTAAAGATCTCGTCGAGCTGATTAATTTGACACTTTGTTTAACAAATGTGGTCGTCATTTGCCAAAGTTATCGAGCTTCAAAATTAGAAAAGTCACAAAAGTTGTGTGTTTGAGCACATAAAGTACTATTTTTCTTGGAAATTCAACAAGATGCAATCATGAATTGTTGTGTCATTTTAAAGATCTCGTCGAGCTGATTAATTTGACACTTTGGTTAACAAATTTGGTCCACATTTGCCAAAGTTATCGAGCTTCAAAGTTTGAAAAGTCACAAAAGTTGTGTGTTTGAGCACATAAAGTACTATTTTTCTTGGAAATTCAACAAGATGCAATCATGAATTGTTGTGTCATTTTAAAGATCTCGTCGAGCTGATTAATTTGACACTTTGGTTAACAAATTTGGTCCACATTTGCCAAAGTTATCGAGCTTCAAAGTTTGAAAAGTCACAAAATATGTGTGTTTGAGCACATAAAGTACTATTTTTCCTGGAAGTTCAACAAGATGTAATCATGATGTGTTGTGACATCTTCAAAATCTCGTTGAGGTGATTACTTTGACACTTTGGTTAACAAATTTGGTCCACATTTGCCAAAGTTATCGAGCTTCAAATTTTGAAAAGTCACAAAAGTTGTGTGTTTGAGCACATAAAGTACTATTTTTCTTGGAAATTCAACAAGATGCAATCATGAATTGTTGTGTCATTTTAAAGATCTCGTCGAGCTGATTAATTTGTCACTTTGGTTAACAAATTTGGTCCACATTTGCCAAAGTTATCGAGCTTCAAAGTTTGAAAAGTCACAAAAGTTGTGTGTTTGAGCATATATAGTACTATTTTTCTTGGAAATTCAACAAGATGCAATCATGAATTGTTGTGTCATTTTAAAGATCTCGTCGAGCTGATTAATTTGACACTTTGGTTAACAAATTTGGTCCACATTTGCCAAAGTTATCGAGCTTCAAAGTTTGAAAAGTCACAAAAGTTGTGTGTTTGAGCACATAAAGTACTATTTTTCTTGGAAATTCAACAAGATGCAATCATGAATTGTTGTGTCAGTTTAAAGATCTCGTCGAGCTGATTAATTTGACACTTTGGTTAACAAATTTGGTCCACATTTGCCAAAGTTATCGAGCTTCAAAGTTTGAAAAGTCACAAAAGTTGTGTGTTTGAGCATATATAGTACTATTTTTCTTGGAAATTCAACAAGATGCAATCATGAATTGTTGTGTCATTTTAAAGATCTCGTCGAGCTGATTAATTTGACACTTTGGTTAACAAATTTGGTCCACATTTGCCAAAGTTATCGAGCTTCAAAGTTTGAAAAGTCACAAAAGTTGTGTGTTTGAGCATATATAGTACTATTTTTCTTGGAAATTCAACAAGATGCAATCATGAATTGTTGTGTCATTTTAAAGATCTCGTCGAGCTGATTAATTTGACACTTTGGTTAACAAATTTGGTCCACATTTGCCAAAGTTATCGAGCTTCAAAGTTTGAAAAGTCACAAAATATGTGTGTTTGAGCACATAAAGTACTATTTTTCTTGGAAATTCAACAAGATGCAATCATGATGTGTTGTGACATCTTCAAAATCTCGTCGAGCTGATTAATTTGACACTTTGTTTAACAAATTTGGTCTTCATTTGCCAAAGTTATCGAGCTTCAAAGTTTGAAAAGTCACAAAAGTTGTGTGTTTGAGCACATAAGGTACTATTTTTCTTGGAAATTCAACAAGATGCAATCATGAATTATTGTGTCATTTTAAAGATCTCGTCGAGCTGATTAATTTGACACTTTGTTTAACAAATTTGGTCGTCATTTGCCAAAGTTATCGAGCTTCAAAATTGGAAAAGTCACAAAAGTTGTGTGTTTGAGCACATAAAGTACTATTTTTCTTGGAAATTCAACAAGATGCAATCATGAATTGTTGTGTCATTTTAAAGATCTCGTCGAGCTGATTAATTTGACACTTTGGTTAACAAATTTGGTCCACATTTGCCAAAGTTATCGAGCTTCAAAGTTTGAAAAGTCACAAAAGTTGTGTGTTTGAGCACATATAGTACTATTTTTCTTGGAAATTCAACAAGATGCAATCATGAATTGTTGTGTCATTTTAAAGATCTCGTCGAGCTGATTAATTTGACACTTTGGTTAACAAATTTGGTCCACATTTGCCAAAGTTATCGAGCTTCAAATTTTGAAATTCACAAAAGTTGTGTGTTTGAGCACATAAAGTACTATTTTTCCTGGAAGTTCAACAAGATGTAATCATGATGTGTTATGACATCTTCAAAATCTCGTTGAGGTGATTACTTTGACACTTTGGTTAACAAATTTGGTGCACATTTGCCGAAGTTATCGAGCTTCAAAATTGGAAAAGTCACAAAAGTTGTGTGTTTGAGCACATAAAGTACTATTTTTCTTGGAAATTCAACAAGATGCAATCATGAATTGTTGTGTCATTTTAAAGATCTCGTCGAGCTGATTAATTTGACACTTTGTTTAACAAATGTGGTCGTCATTTGCCAAAGTTATCGAGCTTCAAAGTTTGAAAAGTCACAAAAGTTGTGTGTTTGAGCACATAAAGTACTATTTTTCTTGGAAATTGAACAAGATGCAATCATGAATTGTTGTGTCATTTTAAAGATCTCGTCGAGCTGATTAATTTGACACTTTGGTTAACAAATTTGGTCCACATTTGCCAAAGTTATCGAGCTTCAAAGTTTGAAAAGTCACAAAAGTTGTGTGTTTGAGCACATATATTACTATTTTTCTTGGAAATTCAACAAGATGCAATCATGAATTGTTGTGTCATTTTAAAGATCTCGTCGAGCTGATTAATTTGACACTTTGTTTAACAAATGTGGTCGTCATTTGCCAAAGTTATCGAGCTTCAAAATTAGAAAAGTCACAAAAGTTGTGTGTTTGAGCACATAAAGTACTATTTTTCTTGGAAATTCAACAAGATGCAATCATGAATTGTTGTGTCATTTTAAAGATCTCGTCGAGCTGATTAATTTGACACTTTGGTTAACAAATTTGGTCCACATTTGCCAAAGTTATCGAGCTTCAAAGTTTGAAAAGTCACAAAAGTTGTGTGTTTGAGCACATAAAGTACTATTTTTCTTGGAAATTCAACAAGATGCAATCATGAATTGTTGTGTCATTTTAAAGATCTCGTCGAGCTGATTAATTTGACACTTTGGTTAACAAATTTGGTCCACATTTGCCAAAGTTATCGAGCTTCAAAGTTTGAAAAGTCACAAAATATGTGTGTTTGAGCACATAAAGTACTATTTTTCCTGGAAGTTCAACAAGATGTAATCATGATGTGTTGTGACATCTTCAAAATCTCGTTGAGGTGATTACTTTGACACTTTGGTTAACAAATTTGGTCCACATTTGCCAAAGTTATCGAGCTTCAAATTTTGAAAAGTCACAAAAGTTGTGTGTTTGAGCACATAAAGTACTATTTTTCTTGGAAATTCAACAAGATGCAATCATGAATTGTTGTGTCATTTTAAAGATCTCGTCGAGCTGATTAATTTGTCACTTTGGTTAACAAATTTGGTCCACATTTGCCAAAGTTATCGAGCTTCAAAGTTTGAAAAGTCACAAAAGTTGTGTGTTTGAGCATATATAGTACTATTTTTCTTGGAAATTCAACAAGATGCAATCATGAATTGTTGTGTCATTTTAAAGATCTCGTCGAGCTGATTAATTTGTCACTTTGGTTAACAAATTTGGTCCACATTTGCCAAAGTTATCGAGCTTCAAAGTTTGAAAAGTCACAAAAGTTGTGTGTTTGAGCATATATAGTACTATTTTTCTTGGAAATTCAACAAGATGCAATCATGAATTGTTGTGTCATTTTAAAGATCTCGTCGAGCTGATTAATTTGACACTTTGGTTAACAAATTTGGTCCACATTTGCCAAAGTTATCGAGCTTCAAAGTTTGAAAAGTCACAAAAGTTGTGTGTTTGAGCACATAAAGTACTATTTTTCTTGGAAATTCAACAAGATGCAATCATGAATTGTTGTGTCAGTTTAAAGATCTCGTCGAGCTGATTAATTTGACACTTTGGTTAACAAATTTGGTCCACATTTGCCAAAGTTATCGAGCTTCAAAGTTTGAAAAGTCACAAAAGTTGTGTGTTTGAGCATATATAGTACTATTTTTCTTGGAAATTCAACAAGATGCAATCATGAATTGTTGTGTCATTTTAAAGATCTCGTCGAGCTGATTAATTTGACACTTTGGTTAACAAATTTGGTCCACATTTGCCAAAGTTATCGAGCTTCAAAGTTTGAAAAGTCACAAAAGTTGTGTGTTTGAGCACATAAAGTACTATTTTTCTTGGAAATTCAACAAGATGCAATCATGAATTGTTGTGTCAGTTTAAAGATCTCGTCGAGCTGATTAATTTGACACTTTGGTTAACAAATTTGGTCCACATTTGCCAAAGTTATCGAGCTTCAAAGTTTGAAAAGTCACAAAAGTTGTGTGTTTGAGCATATATAGTACTATTTTTCTTGGAAATTCAACAAGATGCAATCATGAATTGTTGTGTCATTTTAAAGATCTCGTCGAGCTGATTAATTTGACACTTTGGTTAACAAATTTGGTCCACATTTGCCAAAGTTATCGAGCTTCAAAGTTTGAAAAGTCACAAAATATGTGTGTTTGAGCACATAAAGTACTATTTTTCTTGGAAATTCAACAAGATGCAATCATGATGTGTTGTGACATCTTCAAAATCTCGTCGAGCTGATTAATTTGACACTTTGTTTAACAAATTTGGTCTTCATTTGCCAAAGTTATCGAGCTTCAAAGTTTGAAAAGTCACAAAAGTTGTGTGTTTGAGCACATAAGGTACTATTTTTTGCTTGGAAATTCAACAAGATGCAATCATGAATTGTTGTGTCATTTTAAAGATCTCGTCGAGCTGATTAATTTGACACTTTGTTTAACAAATTTGGTCGTCATTTGCCAAAGTTATCGAGCTTCAAAATTGGAAAAGTCACAAAAGTTGTGTGTTTGAGCACATAAAGTACTATTTTTCTTGGAAATTCAACAAGATGCAATCATGAATTGTTGTGTCATTTTAAAGATCTCGTCGAGCTGATTAATTTGACACTTTGGTTAACAAATTTGGTCCACATTTGCCAAAGTTATCGAGCTTCAAAGTTTGAAAAGTCACAAAAGTTGTGTGTTTGAGCACATATAGTACTATTTTTCTTGGAAATTCAACAAGATGCAATCATGAATTGTTGTGTCATTTTAAAGATCTCGTCGAGCTGATTAATTTGACACTTTGGTTAACAAATTTGGTCCACATTTGCCAAAGTTATCGAGCTTCAAATTTTGAAATTCACAAAAGTTGTGTGTTTGAGCACATAAAGTACTATTTTTCCTGGAAGTTCAACAAGATGTAATCATGATGTGTTATGACATCTTCAAAATCTCGTTGAGGTGATTACTTTGACACTTTGGTTAACAAATTTGGTGCACATTTGCCGAAGTTATCGAGCTTCAAAATTGGAAAAGTCACAAAAGTTGTGTGTTTGAGCACATAAAGTACTATTTTTCTTGGAAATTCAACAAGATGCAATCATGAATTGTTGTGTCATTTTAAAGATCTCGTCGAGCTGATTAATTTGACACTTTGTTTAACAAATGTGGTCGTCATTTGCCAAAGTTATCGAGCTTCAAAGTTTGAAAAGTCACAAAAGTTGTGTGTTTGAGCACATAAAGTACTATTTTTCTTGGAAATTGAACAAGATGCAATCATGAATTGTTGTGTCATTTTAAAGATCTCGTCGAGCTGATTAATTTGACACTTTGGTTAACAAATTTGGTCCACATTTGCCAAAGTTATCGAGCTTCAAAGTTTGAAAAGTCACAAAAGTTGTGTGTTTGAGCACATATATTACTATTTTTCTTGGAAATTCAACAAGATGCAATCATGAATTGTTGTGTCATTTTAAAGATCTCGTCGAGCTGATTAATTTGACACTTTGTTTAACAAATGTGGTCGTCATTTGCCAAAGTTATCGAGCTTCAAAATTAGAAAAGTCACAAAAGTTGTGTGTTTGAGCACATAAAGTACTATTTTTCTTGGAAATTCAACAAGATGCAATCATGAATTGTTGTGTCATTTTAAAGATCTCGTCGAGCTGATTAATTTGACACTTTGGTTAACAAATTTGGTCCACATTTGCCAAAGTTATCGAGCTTCAAAGTTTGAAAAGTCACAAAAGTTGTGTGTTTGAGCACATAAAGTACTATTTTTCTTGGAAATTCAACAAGATGCAATCATGAATTGTTGTGTCATTTTAAAGATCTCGTCGAGCTGATTAATTTGACACTTTGGTTAACAAATTTGGTCCACATTTGCCAAAGTTATCGAGCTTCAAAGTTTGAAAAGTCACAAAATATGTGTGTTTGAGCACATAAAGTACTATTTTTCCTGGAAGTTCAACAAGATGTAATCATGATGTGTTGTGACATCTTCAAAATCTCGTTGAGGTGATTACTTTGACACTTTGGTTAACAAATTTGGTCCACATTTGCCAAAGTTATCGAGCTTCAAATTTTGAAAAGTCACAAAAGTTGTGTGTTTGAACACATAAAGTACTATTTTTCTTGGAAATTCAACAAGATGCAATCATGAATTGTTGTGTCATTTTAAAGATCTCGTCGAGCTGATTAATTTGTCACTTTGGTTAACAAATTTGGTCCACATTTGCCAAAGTTATCGAGCTTCAAAGTTTGAAAAGTCACAAAAGTTGTGTGTTTGAGCATATATAGTACTATTTTTCTTGGAAATTCAACAAGATGCAATCATGAATTGTTGTGTCAGTTTAAAGATCTCGTCGAGCTGATTAATTTGACACTTTGGTTAACAAATTTGGTCCACATTTGCCAAAGTTATCGAGCTTCAAAGTTTGAAAAGTCACAAAAGTTGTGTGTTTGAGCATATATAGTACTATTTTTCTTGGAAATTCAACAAGATGCAATCATGAATTGTTGTGTCATTTTAAAGATCTCGTCGAGCTGATTAATTTGACACTTTGGTTAACAAATTTGGTCCACATTTGCCAAAGTTATCGAGCTTCAAAGTTTGAAAAGTCACAAAAGTTGTGTGTTTGAGCACATAAAGTACTATTTTTCTTGGAAATTCAACAAGATGCAATCATGAATTGTTGTGTCAGTTTAAAGATCTCGTCGAGCTGATTAATTTGACACTTTGGTTAACAAATTTGGTCCACATTTGCCAAAGTTATCGAGCTTCAAAGTTTGAAAAGTCACAAAAGTTGTGTGTTTGAGCATATATAGTACTATTTTTCTTGGAAATTCAACAAGATGCAATCATGAATTGTTGTGTCATTTTAAAGATCTCGTCGAGCTGATTAATTTGACACTTTGGTTAACAAATTTGGTCCACATTTGCCAAAGTTATCGAGCTTCAAAGTTTGAAAAGTCACAAAAGTTGTGTGTTTGAGCATATATAGTACTATTTTTCTTGGAAATTCAACAAGATGCAATCATGAATTGTTGTGTCATTTTAAAGATCTCGTCGAGCTGATTAATTTGACACTTTGGTTAACAAATTTGGTCCACATTTGCCAAAGTTATCGAGCTTCAAAGTTTGAAAAGTCACAAAATATGTGTGTTTGAGCACATAAAGTACTATTTTTCTTGGAAATTCAACAAGATGCAATCATGATGTGTTGTGACATCTTCAAAATCTCGTCGAGCTGATTAATTTGACACTTTGTTTAACAAATTTGGTCTTCATTTGCCAAAGTTATCGAGCTTCAAAGTTTGAAAAGTCACAAAAGTTGTGTGTTTGAGCACATAAGGTACTATTTTTCTTGGAAATTCAACAAGATGCAATCATGAATTGTTGTGTCATTTTAAAGATCTCGTCGAGCTGATTAATTTGACACTTTGTTTAACAAATTTGGTCGTCATTTGCCAAAGTTATCGAGCTTCAAAATTGGAAAAGTCACAAAAGTTGTGTGTTTGAGCACATAAAGTACTATTTTTCTTGGAAATTCAACAAGATGCAATCATGAATTGTTGTGTCATTTTAAAGATCTCGTCGAGCTGATTAATTTGACACTTTGGTTAACAAATTTGGTCCACATTTGCCAAAGTTATCGAGCTTCAAAGTTTGAAAAGTCACAAAAGTTGTGTGTTTGAGCACATATAGTACTATTTTTCTTGGAAATTCAACAAGATGCAATCATGAATTGTTGTGTCATTTTAAAGATCTCGTCGAGCTGATTAATTTGACACTTTGGTTAACAAATTTGGTCCACATTTGCCAAAGTTATCGAGCTTCAAATTTTGAAATTCACAAAAGTTGTGTGTTTGAGCACATAAAGTACTATTTTTCCTGGAAGTTCAACAAGATGTAATCATGATGTGTTATGACATCTTCAAAATCTCGTTGAGGTGATTACTTTGACACTTTGGTTAACAAATTTGGTCCACATTTGCCAAAGTTATCGAGCTTCAAAATTGGAAAAGTCACAAAATATGTGTGTTTGAGCACATAAAGTACTATTTTTCCTGGAAGTTCAACAAGATGTAATCATGATGTGTTGTGACATCTTCAAAATCTCGTTGAGGTGATTACTTTGACACTTTGGTTAACAAATTTGGTGCACATTTGCCGAAGTTATCGAGCTTCAAAATTGGAAAAGTCACAAAAGTTGTGTGTTTGAGCACATAAAGTACTATTTTTCTTGGAAATTCAACAAGATGCAATCATGAATTGTTGTGTCATTTTAAAGATCTCGTCGAGCTGATTAATTTGACACTTTGTTTAACAAATGTGGTCGTCATTTGCCAAAGTTATCGAGCTTCAAAATTGGAAAAGTCACAAAAGTTGTGTGTTTGAGCACATAAAGTACTATTTTTCTTGGAAATTCAACAAGATGCAATCATGAATTGTTGTGTCATTTTAAAGATCTCGTCGAGCTGATTAATTTGACACTTTGGTTAACAAATTTGGTCCACATTTGCCAAAGTTATCGAGCTTCAAAGTTTGAAAAGTCACAAAAGTTGTGTGTTTGAGCACATAAAGTACTATTTTTCTTGGAAATTCAACAAGATGCAATCATGAATTGTTGTGTCATTTTAAAGATCTCGTCGAGCTGATTAATTTGACACTTTGGTTAACAAATTTGGTCCACATTTGCCAAAGTTATCGAGCTTCAAAGTTTGAAAAGTCACAAAATATGTGTGTTTGAGCACATAAAGTACTATTTTTCCTGGAAGTTCAACAAGATGTAATCATGATGTGTTGTGACATCTTCAAAATCTCGTTGAGGTGATTACTTTGACACTTTGGTTAACAAATTTGGTCCACATTTGCCAAAGTTATCGAGCTTCAAATTTTGAAAAGTCACAAAAGTTGTGTGTTTGAGCACATAAAGTACTATTTTTCTTGGAAATTCAACAAGATGCAATCATGAATTGTTGTGTCATTTTAAAGATCTCGTCGAGCTGATTAATTTGTCACTTTGGTTAACAAATTTGGTCCACATTTGCCAAAGTTATCGAGCTTCAAAGTTTGAAAAGTCACAAAAGTTGTGTGTTTGAGCATATATAGTACTATTTTTCTTGGAAATTCAACAAGATGCAATCATGAATTGTTGTGTCAGTTTAAAGATCTCGTCGAGCTGATTAATTTGACACTTTGGTTAACAAATTTGGTCCACATTTGCCAAAGTTATCGAGCTTCAAAGTTTGAAAAGTCACAAAAGTTGTGTGTTTGAGCATATATAGTACTATTTTTCTTGGAAATTCAACAAGATGCAATCATGAATTGTTGTGTCATTTTAAAGATCTCGTCGAGCTGATTAATTTGACACTTTGGTTAACAAATTTGGTCCACATTTGCCAAAGTTATCGAGCTTCGAAGTTTGAAAAGTCACAAAAGTTGTGTGTTTGAGCACATAAAGTACTATTTTTCTTGGAAATTCAACAAGATGCAATCATGAATTGTTGTGTCATTTTAGAGATCTCGTCGAGCTGATTAATTTGACACTTTGGTTAACAAATTTGGTCCACATTTGCCAAAGTTATCGAGCTTCAAAGTTTGAAAAGTCACAAAAGTTGTGTGTTTGAGCACATATATTACTATTTTTCTTGGAAATTCAACAAGATGCAATCATGAATTGTTGTGTCATTTTAAAGATCTCGTCGAGCTGATTAATTTGACACTTTGTTTAACAAATGTGGTCGTCATTTGCCAAAGTTATCGAGCTTCAAAATTGGAAAAGTCACAAAAGTTGTGTGTTTGAGCACATAAAGTACTATTTTTCTTGGAAATTCAACAAGATGCAATCATGAATTGTTGTGTCATTTTAAAGATCTCGTCGAGCTGATTAATTTGACACTTTGGTTAACAAATTTGGTCCACATTTGCCAAAGTTATCGAGCTTCAAAGTTTGAAAAGTCACAAAAGTTGTGTGTTTGAGCACATAAAGTACTATTTTTCTTGGAAATTCAACAAGATGCAATCATGAATTGTTGTGTCATTTTAAAGATCTCGTCGAGCTGATTAATTTGACACTTTGGTTAACAAATTTGGTCCACATTTGCCAAAGTTATCGAGCTTCAAAGTTTGAAAAGTCACAAAATATGTGTGTTTGAGCACATAAAGTACTATTTTTCCTGGAAGTTCAACAAGATGTAATCATGATGTGTTGTGACATCTTCAAAATCTCGTTGAGGTGATTACTTTGACACTTTGGTTAACAAATTTGGTCCACATTTGCCAAAGTTATCGAGCTTCAAATTTTGAAAAGTCACAAAAGTTGTGTGTTTGAGCACATAAAGTACTATTTTTCTTGGAAATTCAACAAGATGCAATCATGAATTGTTGTGTCATTTTAAAGATCTCGTCGAGCTGATTAATTTGTCACTTTGGTTAACAAATTTGGTCCACATTTGCCAAAGTTATCGAGCTTCAAAGTTTGAAAAGTCACAAAAGTTGTGTGTTTGAGCATATATAGTACTATTTTTCTTGGAAATTCAACAAGATGCAATCATGAATTGTTGTGTCAGTTTAAAGATCTCGTCGAGCTGATTAATTTGACACTTTGGTTAACAAATTTGGTCCACATTTGCCAAAGTTATCGAGCTTCAAAGTTTGAAAAGTCACAAAAGTTGTGTGTTTGAGCATATATAGTACTATTTTTCTTGGAAATTCAACAAGATGCAATCATGAATTGTTGTGTCATTTTAAAGATCTCGTCGAGCTGATTAATTTGACACTTTGGTTAACAAATTTGGTCCACATTTGCCAAAGTTATCGAGCTTCAAAGTTTGAAAAGTCACAAAAGTTGTGTGTTTGAGCACATAAAGTACTATTTTTCTTGGAAATTCAACAAGATGCAATCATGAATTGTTGTGTCAGTTTAAAGATCTCGTCGAGCTGATTAATTTGACACTTTGGTTAACAAATTTGGTCCACATTTGCCAAAGTTATCGAGCTTCAAAGTTTGAAAAGTCACAAAAGTTGTGTGTTTGAGCATATATAGTACTATTTTTCTTGGAAATTCAACAAGATGCAATCATGAATTGTTGTGTCATTTTAAAGATCTCGTCGAGCTGATTAATTTGACACTTTGGTTAACAAATTTGGTCCACATTTGCCAAAGTTATCGAGCTTCAAAGTTTGAAAAGTCACAAAAGTTGTGTGTTTGAGCACATAAAGTACTATTTTTCTTGGAAATTCAACAAGATGCAATCATGAATTGTTGTGTCATTTTAAAGATCTCGTCGAGCTGATTAATTTGACACTTTGGTTAACAAATTTGGTCCACATTTGCCAAAGTTATCGAGCTTCAAATTTTGAAAAGTCACAAAAGTTGTGTGTTTGAGCACATAAAGTACTATTTTTCTTGGAAATTCAACAAGATGCAATCATGAATTGTTGTGTCATTTTAAAGATCTCGTCGAGCTGATTAATTTGTCACTTTGGTTAACAAATTTGGTCCACATTTGCCAAAGTTATCGAGCTTCAAAGTTTGAAAAGTCACAAAAGTTGTGTGTTTGAGCATATATAGTACTATTTTTCTTGGAAATTCAACAAGATGCAATCATGAATTGTTGTGTCAGTTTAAAGATCTCGTCGAGCTGATTAATTTGACACTTTGGTTAACAAATTTGGTACACATTTGCCAAAGTTATCGAGCTTCAAAGTTTGAAAAGTCACAAAAGTTGTGTGTTTGAGCATATATAGTACTATTTTTCTTGGAAATTCAACAAGATGCAATCATGAATTGTTGTGTCATTTTGAAGATCTCGTCGAGCTGATTAATTTGACACTTTGGTTAACAAATTTGGTCCACATTTGCCAAAGTTATCGAGCTTCAAAGTTTGAAAAGTCACAAAATATGTGTGTTTGAGCACATAAAGTACTATTTTTCCTGGAAGTTCAACAAGATGTAATCATGATGTGTTGTGACATCTTCAAAATCTCGTTGAGGTGATTACTTTGACACTTTGGTTAACAAATTTGGTGCACATTTGACGAAGTTATCGAGCTTCAAAATTGGAAAAGTCACAAAAGTTGTGTGTTTGAGCACATAAAGTACTATTTTTCTTGGAAATTCAACAAGATGCAATCATGATGTGTTGTGACATCTTCAAAATCTCGTCGAGCTGATTAATTTGACACTTTGTTTAACAAATTTGGTCTTCATTTGCCAAAGTTATCGAGCTTCAAAGTTTGAAAAGTCACAAAAGTTGTGTGTTTGAGCACATAAAGTACTATTTTTCTTGGAAATTGAACAAGATGCAATCATGAATTGTTGCGTCATTTTAAAGATCTCGTCGAGCTGATTAATTTGACACTTTGGTTAACAAATTTGGTCCACATTTGCCAAAGTTATCGAGCTTCAAAGTTTGAAAAGTCACAAAAGTTGTGTGTTTGAGCACATATATTACTATTTTTCTTGGAAATTCAACAAGATGCAATCATGAATTGTTGTGTCATTTTAAAGATCTCGTCGAGCTGATTAATTTGACACTTTGTTTAACAAATGTGGTCGTCATTTGCCAAAGTTATCGAGCTTCAAAATTGGAAAAGTCACAAAAGTTGTGTGTTTGAGCACATAAAGTACTATTTTTCTTGGAAATTGAACAAGATGCAATCATGAATTGTTGTGTCATTTTAAAGATCTCGTCGAGCTGATTAATTTGACACTTTGTTTAACAAATTTGGTCGTCATTTGCCAAAGTTATCGAGCTTCAAAATTGGAAAAGTCACAAAAGTTGTGTGTTTGAGCACATAAAGTACTATTTTTCTTGGAAATTCAACAAGATGCAATCATGATGTTTTGTGACATCTTCAAAATCTCGTCGAGCTGATTACTTTGACACTTTGTTTAACAAATTTGGTCTTCATTTGCCGAAGCTATCGAGCTTCAAAGTTTGAAAAGTCACAAAAGTTGTGTGTTTGAGCACATAAAGTACTATTTTTCTTGGAAATTCAACAAGATGCAATCATGAATTGTTGTGTCAGTTTAAAGATCTCGTCGAGCTGATTAATTTGACACTTTGGTTAACAAATTTGGTCCACATTTGCCAAAGTTATCGAGCTTCAAAGTTTGAAAAGTCACAAAAGTTGTGTGTTTGAGCATATATAGTACTATTTTTCTTGGAAATTCAACAAGATGTAATCATGATGTGTTGTGACATCTTCAAAATCTCGTTGAGGTGATTACTTTGACACTTTGTTTAAGAAATTTGGTCCACATTTGCCGAAGTTATCGAGCTTCAAAGTTTGAAAAGTCACAAAAGTTGTGAGTTTGACCACATAATGTACTATTTTTCTTGGAAATTCAACAAGATGTAATAATGATGTGTTGTGTCATTTTAAAGATCTCGTCGAGCTGATTAATTTGACACTTTGGTTAACAAATTTGGTCCACATTTGCCGAAGCTATCGAGCTTCAAAGTTTGAAAAGTCACAAAAGTTGTGTGTTTGAGCACATAAAGTACTATTTTTCTTGGAAATTCAACAAGATGCAATCATGAATTGTTGTGTCAGTTTAAAGATCTCGTCGAGCTGATTAATTTGACACTTTGGTTAACAAATTTGGTCCACATTTGCCAAAGTTATCGAGCTTCAAAGTTTGAAAAGTCACAAAAGTTGTGTGTTTGAGCACATAAAGTACTATTTTTCTTGGAAATTCAACAAGATGCAATCATGAATTGTTGTGTCAGTTTAAAGATCTCGTCGAGCTGATTAATTTGACACTTTGGTTAACAAATTTGGTCCACATTTGCCAAAGTTATCGAGCTTCAAAGTTTGAAAAGTCACAAAAGTTGTGTGTTTGAGCATATATAGTACTATTTTTCTTGGAAATTCAACAAGATGCAATCATGAATTGTTGTGTCATTTTAGAGATCTCGTCGAGCTGATTAATTTGACACTTTGGTTAACAAATTTGGTCCACATTTGCCAAAGTTATCGAGCTTCAAATTTTGAAAAGTCACAAAAGTTGTGTGTTTGAGCACATATATTACTATTTTTCTTGGAAATTCAACAAGATGCAATCATGAATTGTTGTGTCATTTTAAAGATCTCGTCGAGCTGATTAATTTGACACTTTGTTTAACAAATTTGGTCTTCATTTGCCGAAGCTATCGAGCTTCAAAGTTTGAAAAGTCACAAAAGTTGTGTGTTTGAGCACATAAAGTACTATTTTTCTTGGAAATTGAACAAGATGCAATCATGAATTGTTGTGTCATTTTAAAGATCTCGTCGAGCTGATTAATTTGACACTTTGTTTAACAAATTTGGTCGTCATTTGCCAAAGTTATCGAGCTTCAAAGTTTGAAAAGTCACAAAAGTTGTGTGTTTGAGCACATATATTACTATTTTTCTTGGAAATTCAACAAGATGCAATCATGAATTGTTGTGTCATTTTAAAGATCTCGTCGAGCTGATTAATTTGACACTTTGTTTAACAAATGTGGTCGTCATTTGCCAAAGTTATCGAGCTTCAAAATTGGAAAAGTCACAAAAGTTGTGTGTTTGAGCACATAAAGTACTATTTTTCTTGGAAATTGAACAAGATGCAATCATGAATTGTTGTGTCATTTTAAAGATCTCGTCGAGCTGATTAATTTGACACTTTGTTTAACAAATTTGGTCGTCATTTGCCAAAGTTATCGAGCTTCAAAATTGGAAAAGTCACAAAAGTTGTGTGTTTGAGCACATAAAGTACTATTTTTCTTGGAAATTCAACAAGATGCAATCATGAATTGTTGTGTCATTTTAAAGATCTCGTCGAGCTGATTAATTTGACACTTTGGTTAACAAATTTGGTCCACATTTGCCAAAGTTATCGAGCTTCAAAGTTTGAAAAGTCACAAAAGTTGTGTGTTTGAGCACATAAAGTACTATTTTTCTTGGAAATTCAACAAGATGCAATCATGAATTGTTGTGACATCTTCAAAATCTCGTCGAGCTGATTACTTTGACACTTTGTTTAACAAATTTGGTCTTCATTTGCCGAAGCTATCGAGCTTCAAAGTTTGAAAAGTCACAAAAGTTGTGTGTTTGAGCACATAAAGTACTATTTTTCTTGGAAATTCAACAAGATGCAATCATGAATTGTTGTGTCAGTTTAAAGATCTCGTCGAGCTGATTAATTTGACACTTTGTTTAACAAATTTGGTCCACATTTGCCAAAGTTATCGAGCTTCAAAGTTTGAAAAGTCACAAAAGTTGTGTGTTTGAGCATATATAGTACTATTTTTCTTGGAAATTCAACAAGATGTAATCATGATGTGTTGTGACATCTTCAAAATCTCGTTGAGGTGATTACTTTGACACTTTGTTTAAGAAATTTGGTCCACATTTGCCGAAGTTATCGAGCTTCAAAGTTTGAAAAGTCACAAAAGTTGTGAGTTTGACCACATAATGTACTATTTTTCTTGGAAATTCAACAAGATGTAATAATGATGTGTTGTGTCATTTTAAAGATCTCGTCGAGCTGATTAATTTGACACTTTGGTTAACAAATTTGGTCCACATTTGCCGAAGCTATCGAGCTTCAAAGTTTGAAAAGTCACAAAAGTTGTGTGTTTGAGCACATAAAGTACTATTTTTCTTGGAAATTCAACAAGATGCAATCATGAATTGTTGTGTCAGTTTAAAGATCTCGTCGAGCTGATTAATTTGACACTTTGGTTAACAAATTTGGTCCACATTTGCCAAAGTTATCGAGCTTCAAAGTTTGAAAAGTCACAAAAGTTGTGTGTTTGAGCACATAAAGTACTATTTTTCTTGGAAATTCAACAAGATGCAATCATGAATTGTTGTGTCAGTTTAAAGATCTCGTCGAGCTGATTAATTTGACACTTTGGTTAACAAATTTGGTCCACATTTGCCAAAGTTATCGAGCTTCAAAGTTTGAAAAGTCACAAAAGTTGTGTGTTTGAGCATATATAGTACTATTTTTCTTGGAAATTCAACAAGATGTAATCATGATGTGTTGTGACATCTTCAAAATCTCGTTGAGGTGATTACTTTGACACTTTGTTTAAGAAATTTGGTCCACATTTGCCGAAGTTATCGAGCTTCAAAGTTTGAAAAGTCACAAAAGTTGTGAGTTTGACCACATAATGTACTATTTTTCTTGGAAATTCAACAAGATGTAATAATGATGTGTTGTGTCATTTTAAAGATCTCGTCGAGCTGATTAATTTGACACTTTGGTTAACAAATTTGGTCCACATTTGCCGAAGCTATCGAGCTTCAAAGTTTGAAAAGTCACAAAAGTTGTGTGTTTGAGCACATAAAGTACTATTTTTCTTGGAAATTCAACAAGATGCAATCATGAATTGTTGTGTCAGTTTAAAGATCTCGTCGAGCTGATTAATTTGACACTTTGGTTAACAAATTTGGTCCACATTTGCCAAAGTTATCGAGCTTCAAAGTTTGAAAAGTCACAAAAGTTGTGTGTTTGAGCACATAAAGTACTATTTTTCTTGGAAATTCAACAAGATGCAATCATGAATTGTTGTGTCAGTTTAAAGATCTCGTCGAGCTGATTAATTTGACACTTTGGTTAACAAATTTGGTCCACATTTGCCAAAGTTATCGAGCTTCAAAGTTTGAAAAGTCACAAAAGTTGTGTGTTTGAGCACATAAAGTACTATTTTTCTTGGAAATTCAACAAGATGCAATCATGAATTGTTGTGTCAGTTTAAAGATCTCGTCGAGCTGATTAATTTGACACTTTGGTTAACAAATTTGGTCCACATTTGCCAAAGTTATCGAGCTTCAAAGTTTGAAAAGTCACAAAAGTTGTGTGTTTGAGCACATAAAGTACTATTTTTCTTGGAAATTCAACAAGATGCAATCATGAATTGTTGTGTCAGTTTAAAGATCTCGTCGAGCTGATTAATTTGACACTTTGTTTAACAAATTTGGTCCACATTTGCCAAAGTTATCGAGCTTCAAAGTTTGAAAAGTCACAAAAGTTGTGTGTTTGAGCACATAAAGTACTATTTTTCCTGGAAGTTCAACAAGATGTAATCATGATGTGTTGTGACATCTTCAAAATCTCGTCGAGCTGATTAATTTGACACTTTGTTTAACAAATTTGGTCTTCATTTGCCAAAGTTATCGAGCTTCAAAATTGGAAAAGTCACAAAAGTGGTGTGTTTGAACACATAAAGTACTATTTTTCTTGTAAATTCAACAAGATGTAATAATAATGTGTTGTGTCATTTTAAAGATCTCGTCGAGCTGATTAATTTGACACTTTGGTTAACAAATTTGGTCCACATTTGCCAAAGTTATCGAGCTTCAAAGTTTGAAAAGTCACAAAAGTTGTGTGTTTGAGCACATAAAGTACTATTTTTCTTGGAAATTCAACAAGATGCAATCATGAATTGTTATGTCATTTTAAAGATCTCGTCGAGCTGATTAATTTGACACTTTGTTTAAGAAATTTGGTCCACATTTGCCGAAGTTATCGAGCTTCAAAGTTTGAAAAGTAACAAAATATGTGTGTTTGAGCACATAAAGTACTATTTTTCTTGGAAATTCAACAAGATGCAATCATGATTTGTTGTGACATATTCAAAATCTCGTCAAGCTGATTAATTTGACACTTTATTTAACAAATTTGGTCCTCATTTGCCGAAGTTATCGAGCTTCAAAGTTTGAAAAGTCACAAAAGTTGTGTGTTTGAGCACATAAAGTACTATTTTTCTTGGAAGTTCAACAAGATGTAATCATGATGTGTTGTGACATCTTCAAAATCTCGTTGAGGTGATTACTTTGACACTTTGTTTAAGAAATTTGGTCCACATTTGCCGAAGTTATCGAGCTTCAAAGTTTGAAAAGTCACAAAAGTTGTGAGTTTGACCACATAATGTACTATTTTTCTTGGAAATTCAACAAGATGTAATAATGATGTGTTGTGTCATTTTAAAGATCTCGTCGAGCTGATTAATTTGACACTTTGGTTAACAAATTTGGTCCACATTTGCCAAAGTTATCGAGCTTCAAAGTTTGAAAAGTCACAAAAGTTGTGTGTTTGAGCACATATATTACTATTTTTCTTGGAAATTCAACAAGATGCAATCATGAATTGTTGTGTCATTTTAAAGATCTCGTCGAGCTGATTAATTTGACACTTTGTTTAACAAATTTGGTCCTCATTTGCCAAAGTTATCGAGCTTCAAAGTTTGAAAAGTCACAAAATATGTGTGTTTGAGCACATAAAGTACTATTTTTCTTGGAAATTCAACAAGATGCAATCATGATGTGTTGTGACATCTTCAAAATCTCGTCGAGCTGATTAATTTGACACTTTGTTTAACAAATTTGGTCTTCATTTGCCAAAGTTATCGAGCTTCAAAATTGGAAAAGTCACAAAAGTGGTGTGTTTGAGCACATAAAGTACTATTTTTCTTGGAAATTCAACAAGATGTAATAATGATGTGTTGTGTCATTTTAAAGATCTCGTCGAGCTGATTAATTTGACACTTTGGTTAACAAATTTGGTCCACATTTGCCAAAGTTATCGAGCTTCAAAGTTTGAAAAGTCACAAAAGTTGTGTGTTTGAGCACATAAAGTACTATTTTTCTTGGAAATTCAACAAGATGCAATCATGAATTGTTGTGTCATTTTAAAGATCTCGTCGAGCTGATTAATTTGACACTTTGTTTAACAAATTTGGTCCACATTTGCCAAAGTTATCGAGCTTCAAAATTTGAAAAGTCACAAAAGTTGTGTGTTTGAGCACATAAAGTACTATTTTTCCTGGAAGTTCAACAAGATGTAATCATGATGTGTTGTGACATCTTCAAAATCTCGTCGAGCTGATTAATTTGACACTTTGTTTAACAAATTTGGTCTTCATTTGCCAAAGTTATCGAGCTTCAAAATTGGAAAAGTCACAAAAGTGGTGTGTTTGAGCACATAAAGTACTATTTTTCTTGGAAATTCAACAAGATGCAATCATGAATTGTTGTGTCATTTTAAAGATCTCGTCGAGCTGATTAATTTGACACTTTGGTTAACAAATTTGGTCCACATTTGCCAAAGTTATCGAGCTTCAAATTTTGAAAAGTCACAAAAGTTGTGTGTTTGAGCACATATATTACTATTTTTCTTGGAAATTCAACAAGATGCAATCATGAATTGTTGTGTCAGTTTAAAGATCTCGTCGAGCTGATTAATTTGACACTTTGGTTAACAAATTTGGTCCACATTTGCCAAAGTTATCGAGCTTCAAAGTTTGAAAAGTCACAAAAGTTGTGTGTTTGAGCACATAAAGTACTATTTTTCTTGGAAATTCAACAAGATGCAATCATGAATTGTTGTGTCAGTTTAAAGATCTCGTCGAGCTGATTAATTTGACACTTTGGTTAACAAATTTGGTCCACATTTGCCAAAGTTATCGAGCTTCAAAGTTTGAAAAGTCACAAAAGTTGTGTGTTTGAGCACATAAAGTACTATTTTTCTTGGAAATTCAACAAGATGCAATCATGAATTGTTGTGTCAGTTTAAAGATCTCGTCGAGCTGATTAATTTGACACTTTGGTTAACAAATTTGGTCCACATTTGCCAAAGTTATCGAGCTTCAAAGTTTGAAAAGTCACAAAAGTTGTGTGTTTGAGCATATATAGTACTATTTTTCTTGGAAATTCAACAAGATGCAATCATGAATTGTTGTGTCATTTTAAAGATCTCGTCGAGCTGATCAATTTGACACTTTGGTTAACAAATTTGGTCCACATTTGCCAAAGTTATCGAGCTTCAAAGTTGGAAAAGTCACAAAAGTTGTGTGTTTGAGCACATAAAGTACTATTTTTCTTGGAAATTCAACAAGATGCAATCATGAATTGTTGTGTCAGTTTAAAGATCTCGTCGAGCTGATTAATTTGACACTTTGGTTAACAAATTTGGTCCACATTTGCCAAAGTTATCGAGCTTCAAAGTTTGAAAAGTCACAAAAGTTGTGTGTTTGAGCATATATAGTACTATTTTTCTTGGAAATTCAACAAGATGCAATCATGAATTGTTGTGTCATTTTAGAGATCTCGTCGAGCTGATTAATTTGACACTTTGGTTAACAAATTTGGTCCACATTTGCCAAAGTTATCGAGCTTCAAATTTTGAAAAGTCACAAAAGTTGTGTGTTTGAGCACATATATTACTATTTTTCTTGGAAATTCAACAAGATGCAATCATGAATTGTTGTGTCATTTTAAAGATCTCGTCGAGCTGATTAATTTGACACTTTGTTTAACAAATTTGGTCTTCATTTGCCGAAGCTATCGAGCTTCAAAGTTTGAAAAGTCACAAAAGTTGTGTGTTTGAGCACATAAAGTACTATTTTTCTTGGAAATTCAACAAGATGCAATCATGAATTGTTGTGTCAGTTTAAAGATCTCGTCGAGCTGATTAATTTGACACTTTGGTTAACAAATTTGGTCCACATTTGCCAAAGTTATCGAGCTTCAAAGTTTGAAAAGTCACAAAAGTTGTGTGTTTGAGCACATAAAGTACTATTTTTCTTGGAAATTCAACAAGATGCAATCATGAATTGTTGTGTCAGTTTAAAGATCTCGTCGAGCTGATTAATTTGACACTTTGGTTAACAAATTTGGTCCACATTTGCCAAAGTTATCGAGCTTCAAAGTTTGAAAAGTCACAAAAGTTGTGTGTTTGAGCATATATAGTACTATTTTTCTTGGAAATTCAACAAGATGCAATCATGAATTGTTGTGTCATTTTAAAGATCTCGTCGAGCTGATCAATTTGACACTTTGGTTAACAAATTTGGTCCACATTTGCCAAAGTTATCGAGCTTCAAAGTTGGAAAAGTCACAAAAGTTGTGTGTTTGAGCACATAAAGTACTATTTTTCTTGGAAATTCAACAAGATGCAATCATGAATTTTTGTGTCAGTTTAAAGATCTCGTCGAGCTGATTAATTTGACACTTTGGTTAACAAATTTGGTCCACATTTGCCAAAGTTATCGAGCTTCAAAGTTTGAAAAGTCACAAAAGTTGTGTGTTTGAGCATATATAGTACTATTTTTCTTGGAAATTCAACAAGATGCAATCATGAATTGTTGTGTCATTTTAGAGATCTCGTCGAGCTGATTAATTTGACACTTTGGTTAACAAATTTGGTCCACATTTGCCAAAGTTATCGAGCTTCAAATTTTGAAAAGTCACAAAAGTTGTGTGTTTGAGCACATATATTACTATTTTTCTTGGAAATTCAACAAGATGCAATCATGAATTGTTGTGTCATTTTAAAGATCTCGTCGAGCTGATTAATTTGACACTTTGTTTAACAAATTTGGTCTTCATTTGCCGAAGCTATCGAGCTTCAAAGTTTGAAAAGTCACAAAAGTTGTGTGTTTGAGCACATAAAGTACTATTTTTCTTGGAAATTCAACAAGATGCAATCATGAATTGTTGTGTCATTTTAAAGATCTCGTCGAGCTGATTAATTTGACACTTTGTTTAACAAATTTGGTCCACATTTGCCAAAGTTATCGAGCTTCAAAGTTTGAAAAGTCACAAAAGTTGTGTGTTTGAGCACATAAAGTACTATTTTTCCTGGAAGTTCAACAAGATGTAATCATGATGTGTTGTGACATCTTCAAAATCTCGTCGAGCTGATTAATTTGACACTTTGTTTAACAAATTTGGTCTTCATTTGCCAAAGTTATCGAGCTTCAAAATTGGAAAAGTCACAAAAGTTGTGTGTTTGAGCACATAAAGTACTATTTTTCTTGGAAATTCAACAAGATGCAATCATGAATTGTTGTGTCATTTTAAAGATCTCGTCGAGCTGATTAATTTGACACTTTGGTTAACAAATTTGGTCCACATTTGCCAAAGTTATCGAGCTTCAAAGTTTGAAAAGTCACAAAAGTTGTGTGTTTGAGCACATAAAGTACTATTTTTCTTGGAAATTCAACAAGATGCAATCATGAATTGTTGTGTCAGTTTAAAGATCTCGTCGAGCTGATTAATTTGACACTTTGGTTAACAAATTTGGTCCACATTTGCCAAAGTTATCGAGCTTCAAAGTTTGAAAAGTCACAAAAGTTGTGTGTTTGAGCACATAAAGTACTATTTTTCTTGGAAATTCAACAAGATGCAATCATGAATTGTTGTGTCATTTTAGAGATCTCGTCGAGCTGATTAATTTGACACTTTGGTTAACAAATTTGGTCCACATTTGCCAAAGTTATCGAGCTTCAAATTTTGAAAAGTCACAAAAGTTGTGTGTTTGAGCACATATATTACTATTTTTCTTGGAAATTCAACAAGATGCAATCATGAATTGTTGTGTCATTTTAAAGATCTCGTCGAGCTGATTAATTTGACACTTTGTTTAACAAATTTGGTCCACATTTGCCAAAGTTATCGAGCTTCAAAGTTTGAAAAGTCACAAAAGTTGTGTGTTTGAGCACATAAAGTACTATTTTTCCTGGAAGTTCAACAAGATGTAATCATGATGTGTTGTGACATCTTCAAAATCTCGTCGAGCTGATTAATTTGACACTTTGTTTAACAAATTTGGTCTTCATTTGCCAAAGTTATCGAGCTTCAAAATTGGAAAAGTCACAAAAGTGGTGTGTTTGAACACATAAAGTACTATTTTTCTTGGAAATTCAACAAGATGTAATAATAATGTGTTGTGTCATTTTAAAGATCTCGTCGAGCTGATTAATTTGACACTTTGGTTAACAAATTTGGTCCACATTTGCCAAAGTTATCGAGCTTCAAAGTTTGAAAAGTCACAAAAGTTGTGTGTTTGAGCACATAAAGTACTATTTTTCTTGGAAATTCAACAAGATGCAATCATGAATTGTTATGTCATTTTAAAGATCTCGTCGAGCTGATTAATTTGACACTTTGGTTAACAAATTTGGTCCACATTTGCCAAAGTTATCGAGCTTCAAATTTTGAAAAGTCACAAAAGTTGTGTGTTTGAGCACATATATTACTATTTTTCTTGGAAATTCAACAAGATGCAATCATGAATTGTTGTGTCATTTTAAAGATCTCGTCGAGCTGATTAATTTGACACTTTGTTTAACAAATTTGGTCTTCATTTGCCGAAGCTATCGAG
Organism: Euwallacea fornicatus; assembly: GCF_040115645.1. Classification (NCBI taxonomy): domain Eukaryota; kingdom Metazoa; phylum Arthropoda; class Insecta; order Coleoptera; family Curculionidae; genus Euwallacea; species Euwallacea fornicatus. The sequence continues at coordinate 224,251 of NW_027096055.1, read as the reverse complement.
CTTCAAAGTTTGAAAAGTCACAAAAGTTGTGTGTTTGAGCACATAAAGTACTATTTTTCTTGGAAATTCAACAAGATGCAATCATGAATTGTTGTGTCATTTTAAAGATCTCGTCGAGCTGATTAATTTGACACTTTGTTTAACAAATTTGGTCCACATTTGCCAAAGTTATCGAGCTTCAAAGTTTGAAAAGTCACAAAAGTTGTGTGTTTGAGCACATATATTACTATTTTTCTTGGAAATTCAACAAGATGCAATCATGAATTGTTGTGTCATTTTAAAGATCTCGTCGAGCTGATTAATTTGACACTTTGTTTAACAAATTTGGTCCTCATTTGCCAAAGTTATCGAGCTTCAAAGTTTGAAAAGTCACAAAATATGTGTGTTTGAGCACATAAAGTACTATTTTTCTTGGAAATTCAACAAGATGCAATCATGATGTGTTGTGACATCTTCAAAATCTCGTCGAGCTGATTAATTTGACACTTTGTTTAACAAATTTGGTCTTCATTTGCCAAAGTTATCGAGCTTCAAAATTGGAAAAGTCACAAAAGTGGTGTGTTTGAGCACATAAAGTACTATTTTTCTTGGAAATTCAACAAGATGTAATAATGATGTGTTGTGTCATTTTAAAGATCTCGTCGAGCTGATTAATTTGACACTTTGGTTAACAAATTTGGTCCACATTTGCCAAAGTTATCGAGCTTCAAAGTTTGAAAAGTCACAAAAGTTGTGTGTTTGAGCATATATAGTACTATTTTTCTTGGAAATTCAACAAGATGCAATCATGAATTGTTGTGTCATTTTAAAGATCTCGTCGAGCTGATCAATTTGACACTTTGGTTAACAAATTTGGTCCACATTTGCCAAAGTTATCGAGCTTCAAAGTTGGAAAAGTCACAAAAGTTGTGTGTTTGAGCACATAAAGTACTATTTTTCTTGGAAATTCAACAAGATGCAATCATGAATTGTTGTGTCAGTTTAAAGATCTCGTCGAGCTGATTAATTTGACACTTTGGTTAACAAATTTGGTCCACATTTGCCAAAGTTATCGAGCTTCAAAGTTTGAAAAGTCACAAAAGTTGTGTGTTTGAGCATATATAGTACTATTTTTCTTGGAAATTCAACAAGATGCAATCATGAATTGTTGTGTCATTTTAGAGATCTCGTCGAGCTGATTAATTTGACACTTTGGTTAACAAATTTGGTCCACATTTGCCAAAGTTATCGAGCTTCAAATTTTGAAAAGTCACAAAAGTTGTGTGTTTGAGCACATATATTACTATTTTTCTTGGAAATTCAACAAGATGCAATCATGAATTGTTGTGTCATTTTAAAGATCTCGTCGAGCTGATTAATTTGACACTTTGGTTAACAAATTTGGTCCACATTTGCCAAAGTTATCGAGCTTCAAAGTTTGAAAAGTCACAAAAGTTGTGTGTTTGAGCACATAAAGTACTATTTTTCTTGGAAATTCAACAAGATGCAATCATGAATTGTTGTGTCATTTTAAAGATCTCGTCGAGCTGATTAATTTGACACTTTGGTTAACAAATTTGGTCCACATTTGCCAAAGTTATCGAGCTTCAAAGTTTGAAAAGTCACAAAAGTTGTGTGTTTGAGCACATAAAGTACTATTTTTCTTGGAAATTCAACAAGATGCAATCATGAATTGTTGTGTCAGTTTAAAGATCTCGTCGAGCTGATTAATTTGACACTTTGGTTAACAAATTTGGTCCACATTTGCCAAAGTTATCGAGCTTCAAAGTTTGAAAAGTCACAAAAGTTGTGTGTTTGAGCACATAAAGTACTATTTTTCTTGGAAATTCAACAAGATGCAATCATGAATTGTTGTGTCATTTTAGAGATCTCGTCGAGCTGATTAATTTGACACTTTGGTTAACAAATTTGGTCCACATTTGCCAAAGTTATCGAGCTTCAAATTTTGAAAAGTCACAAAAGTTGTGTGTTTGAGCACATATATTACTATTTTTCTTGGAAATTCAACAAGATGCAATCATGAATTGTTGTGTCATTTTAAAGATCTCGTCGAGCTGATTAATTTGACACTTTGTTTAACAAATTTGGTCCACATTTGCCAAAGTTATCGAGCTTCAAAGTTTGAAAAGTCACAAAAGTTGTGTGTTTGAGCACATAAAGTACTATTTTTCCTGGAAGTTCAACAAGATGTAATCATGATGTGTTGTGACATCTTCAAAATCTCGTCGAGCTGATTAATTTGACACTTTGTTTAACAAATTTGGTCTTCATTTGCCAAAGTTATCGAGCTTCAAAATTGGAAAAGTCACAAAAGTGGTGTGTTTGAACACATAAAGTACTATTTTTCTTGGAAATTCAACAAGATGTAATAATAATGTGTTGTGTCATTTTAAAGATCTCGTCGAGCTGATTAATTTGACACTTTGGTTAACAAATTTGGTCCACATTTGCCAAAGTTATCGAGCTTCAAAGTTTGAAAAGTCACAAAAGTTGTGTGTTTGAGCACATAAAGTACTATTTTTCTTGGAAATTCAACAAGATGCAATCATGAATTGTTATGTCATTTTAAAGATCTCGTCGAGCTGATTAATTTGACACTTTGGTTAACAAATTTGGTCCACATTTGCCAAAGTTATCGAGCTTCAAATTTTGAAAAGTCACAAAAGTTGTGTGTTTGAGCACATATATTACTATTTTTCTTGGAAATTCAACAAGATGCAATCATGAATTGTTGTGTCATTTTAAAGATCTCGTCGAGCTGATTAATTTGACACTTTGTTTAACAAATTTGGTCTTCATTTGCCGAAGCTATCGAGCTTCAAAGTTTGAAAAGTCACAAAAGTTGTGTGTTTGAGCACATAAAGTACTATTTTTCTTGGAAATTCAACAAGATGCAATCATGAATTGTTGTGTCATTTTAAAGATCTCGTCGAGCTGATTAATTTGACACTTTGTTTAACAAATTTGGTCCACATTTGCCAAAGTTATCGAGCTTCAAAGTTTGAAAAGTCACAAAAGTTGTGTGTTTGAGCACATATATTACTATTTTTCTTGGAAATTCAACAAGATGCAATCATGAATTGTTGTGTCATTTTAAAGATCTCGTCGAGCTGATTAATTTGACACTTTGTTTAACAAATTTGGTCCTCATTTGCCAAAGTTATCGAGCTTCAAAGTTTGAAAAGTCACAAAATATGTGTGTTTGAGCACATAAAGTACTATTTTTCTTGGAAATTCAACAAGATGCAATCATGATGTGTTGTGACATCTTCAAAATCTCGTCGAGCTGATTAATTTGACACTTTGTTTAACAAATTTGGTCTTCATTTGCCAAAGTTATCGAGCTTCAAAATTGGAAAAGTCACAAAAGTGGTGTGTTTGAGCACATAAAGTACTATTTTTCTTGGAAATTCAACAAGATGTAATAATGATGTGTTGTGTCATTTTAAAGATCTCGTCGAGCTGATTAATTTGACACTTTGGTTAACAAATTTGGTCCACATTTGCCAAAGTTATCGAGCTTCAAAGTTTGAAAAGTCACAAAAGTTGTGTGTTTGAGCATATATAGTACTATTTTTCTTGGAAATTCAACAAGATGCAATCATGAATTGTTGTGTCATTTTAGAGATCTCGTCGAGCTGATTAATTTGACACTTTGGTTAACAAATTTGGTCCACATTTGCCAAAGTTATCGAGCTTCAAATTTTGAAAAGTCACAAAAGTTGTGTGTTTGAGCACATATATTACTATTTTTCTTGGAAATTCAACAAGATGCAATCATGAATTGTTGTGTCATTTTAAAGATCTCGTCGAGCTGATTAATTTGACACTTTGTTTAACAAATTTGGTCTTCATTTGCCGAAGCTATCGAGCTTCAAAGTTTGAAAAGTCACAAAAGTTGTGTGTTTGAGCACATAAAGTACTATTTTTCTTGGAAATTCAACAAGATGCAATCATGAATTGTTGTGTCATTTTAAAGATCTCGTCGAGCTGATTAATTTGACACTTTGTTTAACAAATTTGGTCCACATTTGCCAAAGTTATCGAGCTTCAAAGTTTGAAAAGTCACAAAAGTTGTGTGTTTGAGCACATAAAGTACTATTTTTCCTGGAAGTTCAACAAGATGTAATCATGATGTGTTGTGACATCTTCAAAATCTCGTCGAGCTGATTAATTTGACACTTTGTTTAACAAATTTGGTCTTCATTTGCCAAAGTTATCGAGCTTCAAAATTGGAAAAGTCACAAAAGTTGTGTGTTTGAGCACATAAAGTACTATTTTTCTTGGAAATTCAACAAGATGCAATCATGAATTGTTGTGTCATTTTAAAGATCTCGTCGAGCTGATTAATTTGACACTTTGGTTAACAAATTTGGTCCACATTTGCCAAAGTTATCGAGCTTCAAAGTTGGAAAAGTCACAAAAGTTGTGTGTTTGAGCACATAAAGTACTATTTTTCTTGGAAATTCAACAAGATGCAATCATGAATTGTTGTGTCAGTTTAAAGATCTCGTCGAGCTGATTAATTTGACACTTTGGTTAACAAATTTGGTCCACATTTGCCAAAGTTATCGAGCTTCAAAGTTTGAAAAGTCACAAAAGTTGTGTGTTTGAGCATATATAGTACTATTTTTCTTGGAAATTCAACAAGATGCAATCATGAATTGTTGTGTCATTTTAGAGATCTCGTCGAGCTGATTAATTTGACACTTTGGTTAACAAATTTGGTCCACATTTGCCAAAGTTATCGAGCTTCAAATTTTGAAAAGTCACAAAAGTTGTGTGTTTGAGCACATATATTACTATTTTTCTTGGAAATTCAACAAGATGCAATCATGAATTGTTGTGTCATTTTAAAGATCTCGTCGAGCTGATTAATTTGACACTTTGTTTAACAAATTTGGTCTTCATTTGCCGAAGCTATCGAGCTTCAAAGTTTGAAAAGTCACAAAAGTTGTGTGTTTGAGCACATAAAGTACTATTTTTCTTGGAAATTCAACAAGATGCAATCATGAATTGTTGTGTCATTTTAAAGATCTCGTCGAGCTGATTAATTTGACACTTTGGTTAACAAATTTGGTCCACATTTGCCAAAGTTATCGAGCTTCAAAGTTGGAAAAGTCACAAAAGTTGTGTGTTTGAGCACATAAAGTACTATTTTTCTTGGAAATTCAACAAGATGCAATCATGAATTGTTGTGTCAGTTTAAAGATCTCGTCGAGCTGATTAATTTGACACTTTGGTTAACAAATTTGGTCCACATTTGCCAAAGTTATCGAGCTTCAAAGTTTGAAAAGTCACAAAAGTTGTGTGTTTGAGCATATATAGTACTATTTTTCTTGGAAATTCAACAAGATGCAATCATGAATTGTTGTGTCATTTTAGAGATCTCGTCGAGCTGATTAATTTGACACTTTGGTTAACAAATTTGGTCCACATTTGCCAAAGTTATCGAGCTTCAAATTTTGAAAAGTCACAAAAGTTGTGTGTTTGAGCACATATATTACTATTTTTCTTGGAAATTCAACAAGATGCAATCATGAATTGTTGTGTCATTTTAAAGATCTCGTCGAGCTGATTAATTTGACACTTTGTTTAACAAATTTGGTCTTCATTTGCCGAAGCTATCGAGCTTCAAAGTTTGAAAAGTCACAAAAGTTGTGTGTTTGAGCACATAAAGTACTATTTTTCTTGGAAATTCAACAAGATGCAATCATGAATTGTTGTGTCATTTTAAAGATCTCGTCGAGCTGATTAATTTGACACTTTGTTTAACAAATTTGGTCCACATTTGCCAAAGTTATCGAGCTTCAAATTTTGAAAAGTCACAAAAGTTGTGTGTTTGAGCACATATATTACTATTTTTCTTGGAAATTCAACAAGATGCAATCATGAATTGTTGTGTCATTTTAAAGATCTCGTCGAGCTGATTAATTTGACACTTTGGTTAACAAATTTGGTCCACATTTGCCAAAGTTATCGAGCTTCAAAGTTTGAAAAGTCACAAAAGTTGTGTGTTTGAGCACATAAAGTACTATTTTTCTTGGAAATTCAACAAGATGCAATCATGAATTGTTGTGTCATTTTAAAGATCTCGTCGAGCTGATTAATTTGACACTTTGGTTAACAAATTTGGTCCACATTTGCCAAAGTTATCGAGCTTCAAAGTTTGAAAAGTCACAAAAGTTGTGTGTTTGAGCACATAAAGTACTATTTTTCTTGGAAATTCAACAAGATGCAATCATGAATTGTTGTGTCAGTTTAAAGATCTCGTCGAGCTGATTAATTTGACACTTTGGTTAACAAATTTGGTCCACATTTGCCAAAGTTATCGAGCTTCAAAGTTTGAAAAGTCACAAAAGTTGTGTGTTTGAGCACATAAAGTACTATTTTTCTTGGAAATTCAACAAGATGCAATCATGAATTGTTGTGTCATTTTAGAGATCTCGTCGAGCTGATTAATTTGACACTTTGGTTAACAAATTTGGTCCACATTTGCCAAAGTTATCGAGCTTCAAATTTTGAAAAGTCACAAAAGTTGTGTGTTTGAGCACATATATTACTATTTTTCTTGGAAATTCAACAAGATGCAATCATGAATTGTTGTGTCATTTTAAAGATCTCGTCGAGCTGATTAATTTGACACTTTGTTTAACAAATTTGGTCCACATTTGCCAAAGTTATCGAGCTTCAAAGTTTGAAAAGTCACAAAAGTTGTGTGTTTGAGCACATAAAGTACTATTTTTCCTGGAAGTTCAACAAGATGTAATCATGATGTGTTGTGACATCTTCAAAATCTCGTCGAGCTGATTAATTTGACACTTTGTTTAACAAATTTGGTCTTCATTTGCCAAAGTTATCGAGCTTCAAAATTGGAAAAGTCACAAAAGTGGTGTGTTTGAACACATAAAGTACTATTTTTCTTGGAAATTCAACAAGATGTAATAATAATGTGTTGTGTCATTTTAAAGATCTCGTCGAGCTGATTAATTTGACACTTTGGTTAACAAATTTGGTCCACATTTGCCAAAGTTATCGAGCTTCAAAGTTTGAAAAGTCACAAAAGTTGTGTGTTTGAGCACATAAAGTACTATTTTTCTTGGAAATTCAACAAGATGCAATCATGAATTGTTATGTCATTTTAAAGATCTCGTCGAGCTGATTAATTTGACACTTTGGTTAACAAATTTGGTCCACATTTGCCAAAGTTATCGAGCTTCAAATTTTGAAAAGTCACAAAAGTTGTGTGTTTGAGCACATATATTACTATTTTTCTTGGAAATTCAACAAGATGCAATCATGAATTGTTGTGTCATTTTAAAGATCTCGTCGAGCTGATTAATTTGACACTTTGTTTAACAAATTTGGTCTTCATTTGCCGAAGCTATCGAGCTTCAAAGTTTGAAAAGTCACAAAAGTTGTGTGTTTGAGCACATAAAGTACTATTTTTCTTGGAAATTCAACAAGATGCAATCATGAATTGTTGTGTCATTTTAAAGATCTCGTCGAGCTGATTAATTTGACACTTTGTTTAACAAATTTGGTCCACATTTGCCAAAGTTATCGAGCTTCAAAGTTTGAAAAGTCACAAAAGTTGTGTGTTTGAGCACATATATTACTATTTTTCTTGGAAATTCAACAAGATGCAATCATGAATTGTTGTGTCATTTTAGAGATCTCGTCGAGCTGATTAATTTGACACTTTGGTTAACAAATTTGGTCCACATTTGCCAAAGTTATCGAGCTTCAAAGTTTGAAAAGTCACAAAAGTTGTGTGTTTGAGCATATATAGTACTATTTTTCTTGGAAATTCAACAAGATGCAATCATGAATTGTTGTGTCATTTTAGAGATCTCGTCGAGCTGATTAATTTGACACTTTGGTTAACAAATTTGGTCCACATTTGCCAAAGTTATCGAGCTTCAAATTTTGAAAAGTCACAAAAGTTGTGTGTTTGAGCACATATATTACTATTTTTCTTGGAAATTCAACAAGATGCAATCATGAATTGTTGTGTCATTTTAAAGATCTCGTCGAGCTGATTAATTTGACACTTTGTTTAACAAATTTGGTCTTCATTTGCCGAAGCTATCGAGCTTCAAAGTTTGAAAAGTCACAAAAGTTGTGTGTTTGAGCACATAAAGTACTATTTTTCTTGGAAATTCAACAAGATGCAATCATGAATTGTTGTGTCATTTTAAAGATCTCGTCGAGCTGATTAATTTGACACTTTGGTTAACAAATTTGGTCCACATTTGCCAAAGTTATCGAGCTTCAAAGTTGGAAAAGTCACAAAAGTTGTGTGTTTGAGCACATAAAGTACTATTTTTCTTGGAAATTCAACAAGATGCAATCATGAATTGTTGTGTCAGTTTAAAGATCTCGTCGAGCTGATTAATTTGACACTTTGGTTAACAAATTTGGTCCACATTTGCCAAAGTTATCGAGCTTCAAAGTTTGAAAAGTCACAAAAGTTGTGTGTTTGAGCATATATAGTACTATTTTTCTTGGAAATTCAACAAGATGCAATCATGAATTGTTGTGTCATTTTAGAGATCTCGTCGAGCTGATTAATTTGACACTTTGGTTAACAAATTTGGTCCACATTTGCCAAAGTTATCGAGCTTCAAATTTTGAAAAGTCACAAAAGTTGTGTGTTTGAGCACATATATTACTATTTTTCTTGGAAATTCAACAAGATGCAATCATGAATTGTTGTGTCATTTTAAAGATCTCGTCGAGCTGATTAATTTGACACTTTGTTTAACAAATTTGGTCTTCATTTGCCGAAGCTATCGAGCTTCAAAGTTTGAAAAGTCACAAAAGTTGTGTGTTTGAGCACATAAAGTACTATTTTTCTTGGAAATTCAACAAGATGCAATCATGAATTGTTGTGTCATTTTAGAGATCTCGTCGAGCTGATTAATTTGACACTTTGGTTAACAAATTTGGTCCACATTTGCCAAAGTTATCGAGCTTCAAATTTTGAAAAGTCACAAAAGTTGTGTGTTTGAGCACATATATTACTATTTTTCTTGGAAATTCAACAAGATGCAATCATGAATTGTTGTGTCATTTTAAAGATCTCGTCGAGCTGATTAATTTGACACTTTGTTTAACAAATTTGGTCCACATTTGCCAAAGTTATCGAGCTTCAAATTTTGAAAAGTCACAAAAGTTGTGTGTTTGAGCACATATATTACTATTTTTCTTGGAAATTCAACAAGATGCAATCATGAATTGTTGTGTCATTTTAAAGATCTCGTCGAGCTGATTAATTTGACACTTTGGTTAACAAATTTGGTCCACATTTGCCAAAGTTATCGAGCTTCAAAGTTTGAAAAGTCACAAAAGTTGTGTGTTTGAGCACATAAAGTACTATTTTTCTTGGAAATTCAACAAGATGCAATCATGAATTGTTGTGTCATTTTAAAGATCTCGTCGAGCTGATTAATTTGACACTTTGGTTAACAAATTTGGTCCACATTTGCCAAAGTTATCGAGCTTCAAAGTTTGAAAAGTCACAAAAGTTGTGTGTTTGAGCACATAAAGTACTATTTTTCTTGGAAATTCAACAAGATGCAATCATGAATTGTTGTGTCAGTTTAAAGATCTCGTCGAGCTGATTAATTTGACACTTTGGTTAACAAATTTGGTCCACATTTGCCAAAGTTATCGAGCTTCAAAGTTTGAAAAGTCACAAAAGTTGTGTGTTTGAGCATATATAGTACTATTTTTCTTGGAAATTCAACAAGATGCAATCATGAATTGTTGTGTCATTTTAGAGATCTCGTCGAGCTGATTAATTTGACACTTTGGTTAACAAATTTGGTCCACATTTGCCAAAGTTATCGAGCTTCAAATTTTGAAAAGTCACAAAAGTTGTGTGTTTGAGCACATATATTACTATTTTTCTTGGAAATTCAACAAGATGCAATCATGAATTGTTGTGTCATTTTAAAGATCTCGTCGAGCTGATTAATTTGACACTTTGTTTAACAAATTTGGTCTTCATTTGCCGAAGCTATCGAGCTTCAAAGTTTGAAAAGTCACAAAAGTTGTGTGTTTGAGCACATAAAGTACTATTTTTCTTGGAAATTCAACAAGATGCAATCATGAATTGTTGTGTCATTTTAGAGATCTCGTCGAGCTGATTAATTTGACACTTTGGTTAACAAATTTCGTCCACATTTGCCAAAGTTATCGAGCTTCAAATTTTGAAAAGTCACAAAAGTTGTGTGTTTGAGCACATATATTACTATTTTTCTTGGAAATTCAACAAGATGCAATCATGAATTGTTGTGTCATTTTAAAGATCTCGTCGAGCTGATTAATTTGACACTTTGTTTAACAAATTTGGTCCACATTTGCCAAAGTTATCGAGCTTCAAAGTTTGAAAAGTCACAAAAGTTGTGTGTTTGAGCACATAAAGTACTATTTTTCCTGGAAGTTCAACAAGATGTAATCATGATGTGTTGTGACATCTTCAAAATCTCGTCGAGCTGATTAATTTGACACTTTGTTTAACAAATTTGGTCTTCATTTGCCAAAGTTATCGAGCTTCAAAATTGGAAAAGTCACAAAAGTGGTGTGTTTGAACACATAAAGTACTATTTTTCTTGGAAATTCAACAAGATGTAATAATAATGTGTTGTGTCATTTTAAAGATCTCGTCGAGCTGATTAATTTGACACTTTGGTTAACAAATTTGGTCCACATTTGCCAAAGTTATCGAGCTTCAAAGTTTGAAAAGTCACAAAAGTTGTGTGTTTGAGCACATAAAGTACTATTTTTCCTGGAAGTTCAACAAGATGTAATCATGATGTGTTGTGACATCTTCAAAATCTCGTCGAGCTGATTAATTTGACACTTTGTTTAACAAATTTGGTCTTCATTTGCCAAAGTTATCGAGCTTCAAAATTGGAAAAGTCACAAAAGTGGTGTGTTTGAACACATAAAGTACTATTTTTCTTGGAAATTCAACAAGATGTAATAATAATGTGTTGTGTCATTTTAAAGATCTCGTCGAGCTGATTAATTTGACACTTTGTTTAACAAATTTGGTCCACATTTGCCAAAGTTATCGAGCTTCAAAGTTTGAAAAGTCACAAAAGTTGTGTGTTTGAGCACATAAAGTACTATTTTTCCTGGAAGTTCAACAAGATGTAATCATGATATGTTGTGACATCTTCAAAATCTCGTCGAGCTGATTAATTTGACACTTTGTTTAACAAATTTGGTCTTCATTTGCCAAAGTTATCGAGCTTCAAAATTGGAAAAGTCACAAAAGTGGTGTGTTTGAACACATAAAGTACTATTTTTCTTGGAAATTCAACAAGATGTAATAATAATGTGTTGTGTCATTTTAAAGATCTCGTCGAGCTGATTAATTTGACACTTTGGTTAACAAATTTGGTCCACATTTGCCAAAGTTATCGAGCTTCAAAGTTTGAAAAGTCACAAAAGTTGTGTGTTTGAGCACATAAAGTACTATTTTTCTTGGAAATTCAACAAGATGCAATCATGAATTGTTATGTCATTTTAAAGATCTCGTCGAGCTGATTAATTTGACACTTTGGTTAACAAATTTGGTCCACATTTGCCAAAGTTATCGAGCTTCAAATTTTGAAAAGTCACAAAAGTTGTGTGTTTGAGCACATATATTACTATTTTTCTTGGAAATTCAACAAGATGCAATCATGAATTGTTGTGTCATTTTAAAGATCTCGTCGAGCTGATTAATTTGACACTTTGTTTAACAAATTTGGTCTTCATTTGCCGAAGCTATCGAGCTTCAAAGTTTGAAAAGTCACAAAAGTTGTGTGTTTGAGCACATAAAGTACTATTTTTCTTGGAAATTCAACAAGATGCAATCATGAATTGTTGTGTCATTTTAAAGATCTCGTCGAGCTGATTAATTTGACACTTTGTTTAACAAATTTGGTCCACATTTGCCAAAGTTATCGAGCTTCAAAGTTTGAAAAGTCACAAAAGTTGTGTGTTTGAGCACATATATTACTATTTTTCTTGGAAATTCAACAAGATGCAATCATGAATTGTTGTGTCATTTTAAAGATCTCGTCGAGCTGATTAATTTGACACTTTGTTTAACAAATTTGGTCCTCATTTGCCAAAGTTATCGAGCTTCAAAGTTTGAAAAGTCACAAAATATGTGTGTTTGAGCACATAAAGTACTATTTTTCTTGGAAATTCAACAAGATGCAATCATGATGTGTTGTGACATCTTCAAAATCTCGTCGAGCTGATTAATTTGACACTTTGTTTAACAAATTTGGTCTTCATTTGCCAAAGTTATCGAGCTTCAAAATTGGAAAAGTCACAAAAGTGGTGTGTTTGAGCACATAAAGTACTATTTTTCTTGGAAATTCAACAAGATGTAATAATGATGTGTTGTGTCATTTTAAAGATCTCGTCGAGCTGATTAATTTGACACTTTGGTTAACAAATTTGGTCCACATTTGCCAAAGTTATCGAGCTTCAAAGTTTGAAAAGTCACAAAAGTTGTGTGTTTGAGCATATATAGTACTATTTTTCTTGGAAATTCAACAAGATGCAATCATGAATTGTTGTGTCATTTTAGAGATCTCGTCGAGCTGATTAATTTGACACTTTGGTTAACAAATTTGGTCCACATTTGCCAAAGTTATCGAGCTTCAAATTTTGAAAAGTCACAAAAGTTGTGTGTTTGAGCACATATATTACTATTTTTCTTGGAAATTCAACAAGATGCAATCATGAATTGTTGTGTCATTTTAAAGATCTCGTCGAGCTGATTAATTTGACACTTTGTTTAACAAATTTGGTCTTCATTTGCCGAAGCTATCGAGCTTCAAAGTTTGAAAAGTCACAAAAGTTGTGTGTTTGAGCACATAAAGTACTATTTTTCTTGGAAATTCAACAAGATGCAATCATGAATTGTTGTGTCATTTTAAAGATCTCGTCGAGCTGATTAATTTGACACTTTGTTTAACAAATTTGGTCCACATTTGCCAAAGTTATCGAGCTTCAAAGTTTGAAAAGTCACAAAAGTTGTGTGTTTGAGCACATAAAGTACTATTTTTCCTGGAAGTTCAACAAGATGTAATCATGATGTGTTGTGACATCTTCAAAATCTCGTCGAGCTGATTAATTTGACACTTTGTTTAACAAATTTGGTCTTCATTTGCCAAAGTTATCGAGCTTCAAAATTGGAAAAGTCACAAAAGTTGTGTGTTTGAGCACATAAAGTACTATTTTTCTTGGAAATTCAACAAGATGCAATCATGAATTGTTGTGTCATTTTAAAGATCTCGTCGAGCTGATTAATTTGACACTTTGGTTAACAAATTTGGTCCACATTTGCCAAAGTTATCGAGCTTCAAAGTTGGAAAAGTCACAAAAGTTGTGTGTTTGAGCACATAAAGTACTATTTTTCTTGGAAATTCAACAAGATGCAATCATGAATTGTTGTGTCAGTTTAAAGATCTCGTCGAGCTGATTAATTTGACACTTTGGTTAACAAATTTGGTCCACATTTGCCAAAGTTATCGAGCTTCAAAGTTTGAAAAGTCACAAAAGTTGTGTGTTTGAGCATATATAGTACTATTTTTCTTGGAAATTCAACAAGATGCAATCATGAATTGTTGTGTCATTTTAGAGATCTCGTCGAGCTGATTAATTTGACACTTTGGTTAACAAATTTGGTCCACATTTGCCAAAGTTATCGAGCTTCAAATTTTGAAAAGTCACAAAAGTTGTGTGTTTGAGCACATATATTACTATTTTTCTTGGAAATTCAACAAGATGCAATCATGAATTGTTGTGTCATTTTAAAGATCTCGTCGAGCTGATTAATTTGACACTTTGTTTAACAAATTTGGTCTTCATTTGCCGAAGCTATCGAGCTTCAAAGTTTGAAAAGTCACAAAAGTTGTGTGTTTGAGCACATAAAGTACTATTTTTCTTGGAAATTCAACAAGATGCAATCATGAATTGTTGTGTCATTTTAAAGATCTCGTCGAGCTGATTAATTTGACACTTTGTTTAACAAATTTGGTCCACATTTGCCAAAGTTATCGAGCTTCAAAGTTTGAAAAGTCACAAAAGTTGTGTGTTTGAGCACATAAAGTACTATTTTTCCTGGAAGTTCAACAAGATGTAATCATGATGTGTTGTGACATCTTCAAAATCTCGTCGAGCTGATTAATTTGACACTTTGTTTAACAAATTTGGTCTTCATTTGCCAAAGTTATCGAGCTTCAAAATTGGAAAAGTCACAAAAGTGGTGTGTTTGAACACATAAAGTACTATTTTTCTTGGAAATTCAACAAGATGTAATAATAATGTGTTGTGTCATTTTAAAGATCTCGTCGAGCTGATTAATTTGACACTTTGGTTAACAAATTTGGTCCACATTTGCCAAAGTTATCGAGCTTCAAAGTTTGAAAAGTCACAAAAGTTGTGTGTTTGAGCACATAAAGTACTATTTTTCTTGGAAATTCAACAAGATGCAATCATGAATTGTTATGTCATTTTAAAGATCTCGTCGAGCTGATTAATTTGACACTTTGTTTAAGAAATTTGGTCCACATTTGCCGAAGTTATCGAGCTTCAAAGTTTGAAAAGTAACAAAATATGTGTGTTTGAGCACATAAAGTACTATTTTTCTTGGAAATTCAACAAGATGCAATCATGATGTGTTGTGACATATTCAAAATCTCGTCAAGCTGATTAATTTGACACTTTATTTAACAAATTTGGTCCTCATTTGCCGAAGTTATCGAGCTTCAAAGTTTGAAAAGTCACAAAAGTTGTGTGTTTGAGCACATAAAGTACTATTTTTCTTGGAAGTTCAACAAGATGTAATCATGATGTGTTGTGACATCTTCAAAATCTCGTTGAGGTGATTACTTTGACACTTTGTTTAAGAAATTTGGTCCACATTTGCCGAAGTTATCGAGCTTCAAAGTTTGAAAAGTCACAAAAGTTGTGAGTTTGACCACATAATGTACTATTTTTCTTGGAAATTCAACAAGATGTAATAATGATGTGTTGTGTCATTTTAAAGATCTCGTCGAGCTGATTAATTTGACACTTTGGTTAACAAATTTGGTCCACATTTGCCAAAGTTATCGAGCTTCAAAGTTTGAAAAGTCACAAAAGTTGTGTGTTTGAGCACATAAAGTACTATTTTTCTTGGAAATTCAACAAGATGCAATCATGAATTGTTATGTCATTTTAAAGATCTCGTCGAGCTGATTAATTTGACACTTTGGTTAACAAATTTGGTCCACATTTGCCAAAGTTATCGAGCTTCAAATTTTGAAAAGTCACAAAAGTTGTGTGTTTGAGCACATATATTACTATTTTTCTTGGAAATTCAACAAGATGCAATCATGAATTGTTGTGTCATTTTAAAGATCTCGTCGAGCTGATTAATTTGACACTTTGTTTAACAAATTTGGTCTTCATTTGCCGAAGCTATCGAGCTTCAAAGTTTGAAAAGTCACAAAAGTTGTGTGTTTGAGCACATAAAGTACTATTTTTCTTGGAAATTCAACAAGATGCAATCATGAATTGTTGTGTCATTTTAAAGATCTCGTCGAGCTGATTAATTTGACACTTTGTTTAACAAATTTGGTCCACATTTGCCAAAGTTATCGAGCTTCAAAGTTTGAAAAGTCACAAAAGTTGTGTGTTTGAGCACATATATTACTATTTTTCTTGGAAATTCAACAAGATGCAATCATGAATTGTTGTGTCATTTTAAAGATCTCGTCGAGCTGATTAATTTGACACTTTGTTTAACAAATTTGGTCCTCATTTGCCAAAGTTATCGAGCTTCAAAGTTTGAAAAGTCACAAAATATGTGTGTTTGAGCACATAAAGTACTATTTTTCTTGGAAATTCAACAAGATGCAATCATGATGTGTTGTGACATCTTCAAAATCTCGTCGAGCTGATTAATTTGACACTTTGTTTAACAAATTTGGTCCACATTTGCCAAAGTTATCGAGCTTCAAAGTTTGAAAAGTCACAAAAGTTGTGTGTTTGAGCACATATATTACTATTTTTCTTGGAAATTCAACAAGATGCAATCATGAATTGTTGTGTCATTTTAAAGATCTCGTCGAGCTGATTAATTTGACACTTTGTTTAACAAATTTGGTCCTCATTTGCCAAAGTTATCGAGCTTCAAAGTTTGAAAAGTCACAAAATATGTGTGTTTGAGCACATAAAGTACTATTTTTCTTGGAAATTCAACAAGATGCAATCATGATGTGTTGTGACATCTTCAAAATCTCGTCGAGCTGATTAATTTGACACTTTGTTTAACAAATTTGGTCTTCATTTGCCAAAGTTATCGAGCTTCAAAATTGGAAAAGTCACAAAAGTGGTGTGTTTGAGCACATAAAGTACTATTTTTCTTGGAAATTCAACAAGATGTAATAATGATGTGTTGTGTCATTTTAAAGATCTCGTCGAGCTGATTAATTTGACACTTTGGTTAACAAATTTGGTCCACATTTGCCAAAGTTATCGAGCTTCAAAGTTTGAAAAGTCACAAAAGTTGTGTGTTTGAGCATATATAGTACTATTTTTCTTGGAAATTCAACAAGATGCAATCATGAATTGTTGTGTCATTTTAGAGATCTCGTCGAGCTGATTAATTTGACACTTTGGTTAACAAATTTGGTCCACATTTGCCAAAGTTATCGAGCTTCAAATTTTGAAAAGTCACAAAAGTTGTGTGTTTGAGCACATATATTACTATTTTTCTTGGAAATTCAACAAGATGCAATCATGAATTGTTGTGTCATTTTAAAGATCTCGTCGAGCTGATTAATTTGACACTTTGTTTAACAAATTTGGTCTTCATTTGCCGAAGCTATCGAGCTTCAAAGTTTGAAAAGTCACAAAAGTTGTGTGTTTGAGCACATAAAGTACTATTTTTCTTGGAAATTCAACAAGATGCAATCATGAATTGTTGTGTCATTTTAAAGATCTCGTCGAGCTGATTAATTTGACACTTTGTTTAACAAATTTGGTCCACATTTGCCAAAGTTATCGAGCTTCAAAGTTTGAAAAGTCACAAAAGTTGTGTGTTTGAGCACATAAAGTACTATTTTTCCTGGAAGTTCAACAAGATGTAATCATGATGTGTTGTGACATCTTCAAAATCTCGTCGAGCTGATTAATTTGACACTTTGTTTAACAAATTTGGTCTTCATTTGCCAAAGTTATCGAGCTTCAAAATTGGAAAAGTCACAAAAGTTGTGTGTTTGAGCACATAAAGTACTATTTTTCTTGGAAATTCAACAAGATGCAATCATGAATTGTTGTGTCATTTTAAAGATCTCGTCGAGCTGATTAATTTGACACTTTGGTTAACAAATTTGGTCCACATTTGCCAAAGTTATCGAGCTTCAAAGTTGGAAAAGTCACAAAAGTTGTGTGTTTGAGCACATAAAGTACTATTTTTCTTGGAAATTCAACAAGATGCAATCATGAATTGTTGTGTCAGTTTAAAGATCTCGTCGAGCTGATTAATTTGACACTTTGGTTAACAAATTTGGTCCACATTTGCCAAAGTTATCGAGCTTCAAAGTTTGAAAAGTCACAAAAGTTGTGTGTTTGAGCATATATAGTACTATTTTTCTTGGAAATTCAACAAGATGCAATCATGAATTGTTGTGTCATTTTAGAGATCTCGTCGAGCTGATTAATTTGACACTTTGGTTAACAAATTTGGTCCACATTTGCCAAAGTTATCGAGCTTCAAATTTTGAAAAGTCACAAAAGTTGTGTGTTTGAGCACATATATTACTATTTTTCTTGGAAATTCAACAAGATGCAATCATGAATTGTTGTGTCATTTTAAAGATCTCGTCGAGCTGATTAATTTGACACTTTGTTTAACAAATTTGGTCTTCATTTGCCGAAGCTATCGAGCTTCAAAGTTTGAAAAGTCACAAAAGTTGTGTGTTTGAGCACATAAAGTACTATTTTTCTTGGAAATTCAACAAGATGCAATCATGAATTGTTGTGTCATTTTAAAGATCTCGTCGAGCTGATTAATTTGACACTTTGTTTAACAAATTTGGTCCACATTTGCCAAAGTTATCGAGCTTCAAAGTTTGAAAAGTCACAAAAGTTGTGTGTTTGAGCACATAAAGTACTATTTTTCCTGGAAGTTCAACAAGATGTAATCATGATGTGTTGTGACATCTTCAAAATCTCGTCGAGCTGATTAATTTGACACTTTGTTTAACAAATTTGGTCTTCATTTGCCAAAGTTATCGAGCTTCAAAATTGGAAAAGTCACAAAAGTGGTGTGTTTGAACACATAAAGTACTATTTTTCTTGGAAATTCAACAAGATGTAATAATAATGTGTTGTGTCATTTTAAAGATCTCGTCGAGCTGATTAATTTGACACTTTGGTTAACAAATTTGGTCCACATTTGCCAAAGTTATCGAGCTTCAAAGTTTGAAAAGTCACAAAAGTTGTGTGTTTGAGCACATAAAGTACTATTTTTCTTGGAAATTCAACAAGATGCAATCATGAATTGTTATGTCATTTTAAAGATCTCGTCGAGCTGATTAATTTGACACTTTGTTTAAGAAATTTGGTCCACATTTGCCGAAGTTATCGAGCTTCAAAGTTTGAAAAGTAACAAAATATGTGTGTTTGAGCACATAAAGTACTATTTTTCTTGGAAATTCAACAAGATGCAATCATGATGTGTTGTGACATATTCAAAATCTCGTCAAGCTGATTAATTTGACACTTTATTTAACAAATTTGGTCCTCATTTGCCGAAGTTATCGAGCTTCAAAGTTTGAAAAGTCACAAAAGTTGTGTGTTTGAGCACATAAAGTACTATTTTTCTTGGAAGTTCAACAAGATGTAATCATGATGTGTTGTGACATCTTCAAAATCTCGTTGAGGTGATTACTTTGACACTTTGTTTAAGAAATTTGGTCCACATTTGCCGAAGTTATCGAGCTTCAAAGTTTGAAAAGTCACAAAAGTTGTGAGTTTGACCACATAATGTACTATTTTTCTTGGAAATTCAACAAGATGTAATAATGATGTGTTGTGTCATTTTAAAGATCTCGTCGAGCTGATTAATTTGACACTTTGGTTAACAAATTTGGTCCACATTTGCCAAAGTTATCGAGCTTCAAAGTTTGAAAAGTCACAAAAGTTGTGTGTTTGAGCACATAAAGTACTATTTTTCTTGGAAATTCAACAAGATGCAATCATGAATTGTTATGTCATTTTAAAGATCTCGTCGAGCTGATTAATTTGACACTTTGGTTAACAAATTTGGTCCACATTTGCCAAAGTTATCGAGCTTCAAATTTTGAAAAGTCACAAAAGTTGTGTGTTTGAGCACATATATTACTATTTTTCTTGGAAATTCAACAAGATGCAATCATGAATTGTTGTGTCATTTTAAAGATCTCGTCGAGCTGATTAATTTGACACTTTGTTTAACAAATTTGGTCTTCATTTGCCGAAGCTATCGAGCTTCAAAGTTTGAAAAGTCACAAAAGTTGTGTGTTTGAGCACATAAAGTACTATTTTTCTTGGAAATTCAACAAGATGCAATCATGAATTGTTGTGTCATTTTAAAGATCTCGTCGAGCTGATTAATTTGACACTTTGTTTAACAAATTTGGTCCACATTTGCCAAAGTTATCGAGCTTCAAAGTTTGAAAAGTCACAAAAGTTGTGTGTTTGAGCACATATATTACTATTTTTCTTGGAAATTCAACAAGATGCAATCATGAATTGTTGTGTCATTTTAAAGATCTCGTCGAGCTGATTAATTTGACACTTTGTTTAACAAATTTGGTCCTCATTTGCCAAAGTTATCGAGCTTCAAAGTTTGAAAAGTCACAAAATATGTGTGTTTGAGCACATAAAGTACTATTTTTCTTGGAAATTCAACAAGATGCAATCATGATGTGTTGTGACATCTTCAAAATCTCGTCGAGCTGATTAATTTGACACTTTGTTTAACAAATTTGGTCTTCATTTGCCAAAGTTATCGAGCTTCAAAATTGGAAAAGTCACAAAAGTGGTGTGTTTGAGCACATAAAGTACTATTTTTCTTGGAAATTCAACAAGATGTAATAATGATGTGTTGTGTCATTTTAAAGATCTCGTCGAGCTGATTAATTTGACACTTTGGTTAACAAATTTGGTCCACATTTGCCAAAGTTATCGAGCTTCAAAGTTTGAAAAGTCACAAAAGTTGTGTGTTTGAGCATATATAGTACTATTTTTCTTGGAAATTCAACAAGATGCAATCATGAATTGTTGTGTCATTTTAGAGATCTCGTCGAGCTGATTAATTTGACACTTTGGTTAACAAATTTGGTCCACATTTGCCAAAGTTATCGAGCTTCAAATTTTGAAAAGTCACAAAAGTTGTGTGTTTGAGCACATATATTACTATTTTTCTTGGAAATTCAACAAGATGCAATCATGAATTGTTGTGTCATTTTAAAGATCTCGTCGAGCTGATTAATTTGACACTTTGTTTAACAAATTTGGTCTTCATTTGCCGAAGCTATCGAGCTTCAAAGTTTGAAAAGTCACAAAAGTTGTGTGTTTGAGCACATAAAGTACTATTTTTCTTGGAAATTCAACAAGATGCAATCATGAATTGTTGTGTCATTTTAAAGATCTCGTCGAGCTGATTAATTTGACACTTTGTTTAACAAATTTGGTCCACATTTGCCAAAGTTATCGAGCTTCAAAGTTTGAAAAGTCACAAAAGTTGTGTGTTTGAGCACATAAAGTACTATTTTTCCTGGAAGTTCAACAAGATGTAATCATGATGTGTTGTGACATCTTCAAAATCTCGTCGAGCTGATTAATTTGACACTTTGTTTAACAAATTTGGTCTTCATTTGCCAAAGTTATCCAGCTTCAAAATTGGAAAAGTCACAAAAGTTGTGTGTTTGAGCACATAAAGTACTATTTTTCTTGGAAATTCAACAAGATGCAATCATGAATTGTTGTGTCATTTTAAAGATCTCGTCGAGCTGATTAATTTGACACTTTGGTTAACAAATTTGGTCCACATTTGCCAAAGTTATCGAGCTTCAAAGTTGGAAAAGTCACAAAAGTTGTGTGTTTGAGCACATAAAGTACTATTTTTCTTGGAAATTCAACAAGATGCAATCATGAATTGTTGTGTCAGTTTAAAGATCTCGTCGAGCTGATTAATTTGACACTTTGGTTAACAAATTTGGTCCACATTTGCCAAAGTTATCGAGCTTCAAAGTTTGAAAAGTCACAAAAGTTGTGTGTTTGAGCATATATAGTACTATTTTTCTTGGAAATTCAACAAGATGCAATCATGAATTGTTGTGTCATTTTAGAGATCTCGTCGAGCTGATTAATTTGACACTTTGGTTAACAAATTTGGTCCACATTTGCCAAAGTTATCGAGCTTCAAATTTTGAAAAGTCACAAAAGTTGTGTGTTTGAGCACATATATTACTATTTTTCTTGGAAATTCAACAAGATGCAATCATGAATTGTTGTGTCATTTTAAAGATCTCGTCGAGCTGATTAATTTGACACTTTGTTTAACAAATTTGGTCTTCATTTGCCGAAGCTATCGAGCTTCAAAGTTTGAAAAGTCACAAAAGTTGTGTGTTTGAGCACATAAAGTACTATTTTTCTTGGAAATTCAACAAGATGCAATCATGAATTGTTGTGTCATTTTAAAGATCTCGTCGAGCTGATTAATTTGACACTTTGTTTAACAAATTTGGTCCACATTTGCCAAAGTTATCGAGCTTCAAAGTTTGAAAAGTAACAAAATATGTGTGTTTGAGCACATAAAGTACTATTTTTCTTGGAAATTCAACAAGATGCAATCATGATGTGTTGTGACATATTCAAAATCTCGTCAAGCTGATTAATTTGACACTTTATTTAACAAATTTGGTCCTCATTTGCCGAAGTTATCGAGCTTCAAAGTTTGAAAAGTCACAAAAGTTGTGTGTTTGAGCACATAAAGTACTATTTTTCTTGGAAGTTCAACAAGATGTAATCATGATGTGTTGTGACATCTTCAAAATCTCGTTGAGGTGATTACTTTGACACTTTGTTTAAGAAATTTGGTCCACATTTGCCGAAGTTATCGAGCTTCAAAGTTTGAAAAGTCACAAAAGTTGTGAGTTTGACCACATAATGTACTATTTTTCTTGGAAATTCAACAAGATGTAATAATGATGTGTTGTGTCATTTTAAAGATCTCGTCGAGCTGATTAATTTGACACTTTGGTTAACAAATTTGGTCCACATTTGCCAAAGTTATCGAGCTTCAAAGTTTGAAAAGTCACAAAAGTTGTGTGTTTGAGCACATATATTACTATTTTTCTTGGAAATTCAACAAGATGCAATCATGAATTGTTGTGTCATTTTAAAGATCTCGTCGAGCTGATTAATTTGACACTTTGTTTAACAAATTTGGTCCTCATTTGCCAAAGTTATCGAGCTTCAAAGTTTGAAAAGTCACAAAATATGTGTGTTTGAGCACATAAAGTACTATTTTTCTTGGAAATTCAACAAGATGCAATCATGATGTGTTGTGACATCTTCAAAATCTCGTCGAGCTGATTAATTTGACACTTTGTTTAACAAATTTGGTCTTCATTTGCCAAAGTTATCGAGCTTCAAAATTGGAAAAGTCACAAAAGTGGTGTGTTTGAGCACATAAAGTACTATTTTTCTTGGAAATTCAACAAGATGTAATAATGATGTGTTGTGTCATTTTAAAGATCTCGTCGAGCTGATTAATTTGACACTTTGGTTAACAAATTTGGTCCACATTTGCCAAAGTTATCGAGCTTCAAAGTTTGAAAAGTCACAAAAGTTGTGTGTTTGAGCACATAAAGTACTATTTTTCTTGGAAATTCAACAAGATGCAATCATGAATTGTTGTGTCATTTTAAAGATCTCGTCGAGCTGATTAATTTGACACTTTGTTTAACAAATTTGGTCCACATTTGCCAAAGTTATCGAGCTTCAAAATTTGAAAAGTCACAAAAGTTGTGTGTTTGAGCACATAAAGTACTATTTTTCCTGGAAGTTCAACAAGATGTAATCATGATGTGTTGTGACATCTTCAAAATCTCGTCGAGCTGATTAATTTGACACTTTGTTTAACAAATTTGGTCTTCATTTGCCAAAGTTATCGAGCTTCAAAATTGGAAAAGTCACAAAAGTGGTGTGTTTGAGCACATAAAGTACTATTTTTCTTGGAAATTCAACAAGATGCAATCATGAATTGTTGTGTCATTTTAAAGATCTCGTCGAGCTGATTAATTTGACACTTTGGTTAACAAATTTGGTCCACATTTGCCAAAGTTATCGAGCTTCAAATTTTGAAAAGTCACAAAAGTTGTGTGTTTGAGCACATATATTACTATTTTTCTTGGAAATTCAACAAGATGCAATCATGAATTGTTGTGTCAGTTTAAAGATCTCGTCGAGCTGATTAATTTGACACTTTGGTTAACAAATTTGGTCCACATTTGCCAAAGTTATCGAGCTTCAAAGTTTGAAAAGTCACAAAAGTTGTGTGTTTGAGCACATAAAGTACTATTTTTCTTGGAAATTCAACAAGATGCAATCATGAATTGTTGTGTCATTTTAAAGATCTCGTCGAGCTGATTAATTTGACACTTTGTTTAACAAATTTGGTCCACATTTGCCAAAGTTATCGAGCTTCAAAATTTGAAAAGTCACAAAAGTTGTGTGTTTGAGCACATAAAGTACTATTTTTCCTGGAAGTTCAACAAGATGTAATCATGATGTGTTGTGACATCTTCAAAATCTCGTCGAGCTGATTAATTTGACACTTTGTTTAACAAATTTGGTCTTCATTTGCCAAAGTTATCGAGCTTCAAAATTGGAAAAGTCACAAAAGTGGTGTGTTTGAGCACATAAAGTACTATTTTTCTTGGAAATTCAACAAGATGCAATCATGAATTGTTGTGTCATTTTAAAGATCTCGTCGAGCTGATTAATTTGACACTTTGGTTAACAAATTTGGTCCACATTTGCCAAAGTTATCGAGCTTCAAATTTTGAAAAGTCACAAAAGTTGTGTGTTTGAGCACATATATTACTATTTTTCTTGGAAATTCAACAAGATGCAATCATGAATTGTTGTGTCATTTTAAAGATCTCGTCGAGCTGATTAATTTGACACTTTGTTTAACAAATTTGGTCTTCATTTGCCGAAGCTATCGAGCTTCAAAGTTTGAAAAGTCACAAAAGTTGTGTGTTTGAGCACATAAAGTACTATTTTTCTTGGAAATTCAACAAGATGCAATCATGAATTGTTGTGTCATTTTAAAGATCTCGTCGAGCTGATTAATTTGACACTTTGTTTAACAAATTTGGTCCACATTTGCCAAAGTTATCGAGCTTCAAAGTTTGAAAAGTCACAAAAGTTGTGTGTTTGAGCACATAAAGTACTATTTTTCCTGGAAGTTCAACAAGATGTAATCATGATGTGTTGTGACATCTTCAAAATCTCGTCGAGCTGATTAATTTGACACTTTGTTTAACAAATTTGGTCTTCATTTGCCAAAGTTATCGAGCTTCAAAATTGGAAAAGTCACAAAAGTGGTGTGTTTGAACACATAAAGTACTATTTTTCTTGGAAATTCAACAAGATGCAATCATGAATTGTTATGTCATTTTAAAGATCTCGTCGAGCTGATTAATTTGACACTTTGTTTAAGAAATTTGGTCCACATTTGCCGAAGTTATCGAGCTTCAAAGTTTGAAAAGTCACAAAAGTTGTGTGTTTGAGCACATAAAGTACTATTTTTCTTGGAAATTCAACAAGATGCAATCATGAATTGTTATGTCATTTTAAAGATCTCGTCGAGCTGATTAATTTGACACTTTGTTTAAGAAATTTGGTCCACATTTGCCGAAGTTATCGAGCTTCAAAGTTTGAAAAGTAACAAAATATGTGTGTTTGAGCACATAAAGTACTATTTTTCTTGGAAATTCAACAAGATGCAATCATGATGTGTTGTGACATATTCAAAATCTCGTCAAGCTGATTAATTTGACACTTTATTTAACAAATTTGGTCCTCATTTGCCGAAGTTATCGAGCTTCAAAGTTTGAAAAGTCACAAAAGTTGTGTGTTTGAGCACATAAAGTACTATTTTTCTTGGAAGTTCAACAAGATGTAATCATGATGTGTTGTGACATCTTCAAAATCTCGTTGAGGTGATTACTTTGACACTTTGTTTAAGAAATTTGGTCCACATTTGCCGAAGTTATCGAGCTTCAAAGTTTGAAAAGTCACAAAAGTTGTGAGTTTGACCACATAATGTACTATTTTTCTTGGAAATTCAACAAGATGTAATAATGATGTGTTGTGTCATTTTAAAGATCTCGTCGAGCTGATTAATTTGACACTTTGGTTAACAAATTTGGTCCACATTTGCCAAAGTTATCGAGCTTCAAAGTTTGAAAAGTCACAAAAGTTGTGTGTTTGAGCACATATATTACTATTTTTCTTGGAAATTCAACAAGATGCAATCATGAATTGTTGTGTCAGTTTAAAGATCTCGTCGAGCTGATTAATTTGACACTTTGTTTAACAAATTTGGTCCTCATTTGCCAAAGTTATCGAGCTTCAAAGTTTGAAAAGTCACAAAATATGTGTGTTTGAGCACATAAAGTACTATTTTTCTTGGAAATTCAACAAGATGCAATCATGATGTGTTGTGACATCTTCAAAATCTCGTCGAGCTGATTAATTTGACACTTTGTTTAACAAATTTGGTCTTCATTTGCCAAAGTTATCGAGCTTCAAAATTGGAAAAGTCACAAAAGTGGTGTGTTTGAGCACATAAAGTACTATTTTTCTTGGAAATTCAACAAGATGCAATCATGAATTGTTGTGTCATTTTAAAGATCTCGTCGAGCTGATTAATTTGACACTTTGGTTAACAAATTTGGTCCACATTTGCCAAAGTTATCGAGCTTCAAAGTTTGAAAAGTCACAAAAGTTGTGTGTTTGAGCACATAAAGTACTATTTTTCTTGGAAATTCAACAAGATGCAATCATGAATTGTTGTGTCATTTTAAAGATCTCGTCGAGCTGATTAATTTGACACTTTGTTTAACAAATTTGGTCCACATTTGCCAAAGTTATCGAGCTTCAAAATTTGAAAAGTCACAAAAGTTGTGTGTTTGAGCACATAAAGTACTATTTTTCCTGGAAGTTCAACAAGATGTAATCATGATGTGTTGTGACATCTTCAAAATCTCGTCGAGCTGATTAATTTGACACTTTGTTTAACAAATTTGGTCTTCATTTGCCAAAGTTATCGAGCTTCAAAATTGGAAAAGTCACAAAAGTGGTGTGTTTGAGCACATAAAGTACTATTTTTCTTGGAAATTCAACAAGATGCAATCATGAATTGTTGTGTCATTTTAAAGATCTCGTCGAGCTGATTAATTTGACACTTTGGTTAACAAATTTGGTCCACATTTGCCAAAGTTATCGAGCTTCAAATTTTGAAAAGTCACAAAAGTTGTGTGTTTGAGCACATATATTACTATTTTTCTTGGAAATTCAACAAGATGCAATCATGAATTGTTGTGTCAGTTTAAAGATCTCGTCGAGCTGATTAATTTGACACTTTGGTTAACAAATTTGGTCCACATTTGCCAAAGTTATCGAGCTTCAAAGTTTGAAAAGTCACAAAAGTTGTGTGTTTGAGCACATAAAGTACTATTTTTCTTGGAAATTCAACAAGATGCAATCATGAATTGTTGTGTCATTTTAAAGATCTCGTCGAGCTGATTAATTTGACACTTTGTTTAACAAATTTGGTCCACATTTGCCAAAGTTATCGAGCTTCAAAATTTGAAAAGTCACAAAAGTTGTGTGTTTGAGCACATAAAGTACTATTTTTCCTGGAAGTTCAACAAGATGTAATCATGATGTGTTGTGACATCTTCAAAATCTCGTCGAGCTGATTAATTTGACACTTTGTTTAACAAATTTGGTCTTCATTTGCCAAAGTTATCGAGCTTCAAAATTGGAAAAGTCACAAAAGTGGTGTGTTTGAGCACATAAAGTACTATTTTTCTTGGAAATTCAACAAGATGCAATCATGAATTGTTGTGTCATTTTAAAGATCTCGTCGAGCTGATTAATTTGACACTTTGGTTAACAAATTTGGTCCACATTTGCCAAAGTTATCGAGCTTCAAATTTTGAAAAGTCACAAAAGTTGTGTGTTTGAGCACATATATTACTATTTTTCTTGGAAATTCAACAAGATGCAATCATGAATTGTTGTGTCAGTTTAAAGATCTCGTCGAGCTGATTAATTTGACACTTTGGTTAACAAATTTGGTCCACATTTGCCAAAGTTATCGAGCTTCAAAGTTTGAAAAGTCACAAAAGTTGTGTGTTTGAGCACATAAAGTACTATTTTTCTTGGAAATTCAACAAGATGCAATCATGAATTGTTGTGTCAGTTTAAAGATCTCGTCGAGCTGATTAATTTGACACTTTGGTTAACAAATTTGGTCCACATTTGCCAAAGTTATCGAGCTTCAAAGTTTGAAAAGTCACAAAAGTTGTGTGTTTGAGCACATAAAGTACTATTTTTCTTGGAAATTCAACAAGATGCAATCATGAATTGTTGTGTCAGTTTAAAGATCTCGTCGAGCTGATTAATTTGACACTTTGGTTAACAAATTTGGTCCACATTTGCCAAAGTTATCGAGCTTCAAAGTTTGAAAAGTCACAAAAGTTGTGTGTTTGAGCATATATAGTACTATTTTTCTTGGAAATTCAACAAGATGCAATCATGAATTGTTGTGTCATTTTAAAGATCTCGTCGAGCTGATCAATTTGACACTTTGGTTAACAAATTTGGTCCACATTTGCCAAAGTTATCGAGCTTCAAAGTTGGAAAAGTCACAAAAGTTGTGTGTTTGAGCACATAAAGTACTATTTTTCTTGGAAATTCAACAAGATGCAATCATGAATTGTTGTGTCAGTTTAAAGATCTCGTCGAGCTGATTAATTTGACACTTTGGTTAACAAATTTGGTCCACATTTGCCAAAGTTATCGAGCTTCAAAGTTTGAAAAGTCACAAAAGTTGTGTGTTTGAGCACATAAAGTACTATTTTTCTTGGAAATTCAACAAGATGCAATCATGAATTGTTGTGTCAGTTTAAAGATCTCGTCGAGCTGATTAATTTGACACTTTGGTTAACAAATTTGGTCCACATTTGCCAAAGTTATCGAGCTTCAAAGTTTGAAAAGTCACAAAAGTTGTGTGTTTGAGCATATATAGTACTATTTTTCTTGGAAATTCAACAAGATGCAATCATGAATTGTTGTGTCATTTTAGAGATCTCGTCGAGCTGATTAATTTGACACTTTGGTTAACAAATTTGGTCCACATTTGCCAAAGTTATCGAGCTTCAAATTTTGAAAAGTCACAAAAGTTGTGTGTTTGAGCACATATATTACTATTTTTCTTGGAAATTCAACAAGATGCAATCATGAATTGTTGTGTCATTTTAAAGATCTCGTCGAGCTGATTAATTTGACACTTTGTTTAACAAATTTGGTCTTCATTTGCCGAAGCTATCGAGCTTCAAAGTTTGAAAAGTCACAAAAGTTGTGTGTTTGAGCACATAAAGTACTATTTTTCTTGGAAATTCAACAAGATGCAATCATGAATTGTTGTGTCATTTTAAAGATCTCGTCGAGCTGATTAATTTGACACTTTGTTTAACAAATTTGGTCCACATTTGCCAAAGTTATCGAGCTTCAAAGTTTGAAAAGTCACAAAAGTTGTGTGTTTGAGCACATAAAGTACTATTTTTCCTGGAAGTTCAACAAGATGTAATCATGATGTGTTGTGACATCTTCAAAATCTCGTCGAGCTGATTAATTTGACACTTTGTTTAACAAATTTGGTCTTCATTTGCCAAAGTTATCGAGCTTCAAAATTGGAAAAGTCACAAAAGTGGTGTGTTTGAACACATAAAGTACTATTTTTCTTGGAAATTCAACAAGATGTAATAATAATGTGTTGTGTCATTTTAAAGATCTCGTCGAGCTGATTAATTTGACACTTTGGTTAACAAATTTGGTCCACATTTGCCAAAGTTATCGAGCTTCAAAGTTTGAAAAGTCACAAAAGTTGTGTGTTTGAGCACATAAAGTACTATTTTTCTTGGAAATTCAACAAGATGCAATCATGAATTGTTATGTCATTTTAAAGATCTCGTCGAGCTGATTAATTTGACACTTTGTTTAAGAAATTTGGTCCACATTTGCCGAAGTTATCGAGCTTCAAAGTTTGAAAAGTAACAAAATATGTGTGTTTGAGCACATAAAGTACTATTTTTCTTGGAAATTCAACAAGATGCAATCATGATGTGTTGTGACATATTCAAAATCTCGTCAAGCTGATTAATTTGACACTTTATTTAACAAATTTGGTCCTCATTTGCCGAAGTTATCGAGCTTCAAAGTTTGAAAAGTCACAAAAGTTGTGTGTTTGAGCACATAAAGTACTATTTTTCTTGGAAGTTCAACAAGATGTAATCATGATGTGTTGTGACATCTTCAAAATCTCGTTGAGGTGATTACTTTGACACTTTGTTTAAGAAATTTGGTCCACATTTGCCGAAGTTATCGAGCTTCAAAGTTTGAAAAGTCACAAAAGTTGTGAGTTTGACCACATAATGTACTATTTTTCTTGGAAATTCAACAAGATGTAATAATGATGTGTTGTGTCATTTTAAAGATCTCGTCGAGCTGATTAATTTGACACTTTGGTTAACAAATTTGGTCCACATTTGCCAAAGTTATCGAGCTTCAAAGTTTGAAAAGTCACAAAAGTTGTGTGTTTGAGCACATATATTACTATTTTTCTTGGAAATTCAACAAGATGCAATCATGAATTGTTGTGTCATTTTAAAGATCTCGTCGAGCTGATTAATTTGACACTTTGTTTAACAAATTTGGTCCTCATTTGCCAAAGTTATCGAGCTTCAAAGTTTGAAAAGTCACAAAATATGTGTGTTTGAGCACATAAAGTACTATTTTTCTTGGAAATTCAACAAGATGCAATCATGATGTGTTGTGACATCTTCAAAATCTCGTCGAGCTGATTAATTTGACACTTTGTTTAACAAATTTGGTCTTCATTTGCCAAAGTTATCGAGCTTCAAAATTGGAAAAGTCACAAAAGTGGTGTGTTTGAGCACATAAAGTACTATTTTTCTTGGAAATTCAACAAGATGTAATAATGATGTGTTGTGTCATTTTAAAGATCTCGTCGAGCTGATTAATTTGACACTTTGGTTAACAAATTTGGTCCACATTTGCCAAAGTTATCGAGCTTCAAAGTTTGAAAAGTCACAAAAGTTGTGTATTTGAGCACATAAAGTACTATTTTTCTTGGAAATTCAACAAGATGCAATCATGAATTGTTGTGTCATTTTAAAGATCTCGTCGAGCTGATTAATTTGACACTTTGTTTAACAAATTTGGTCCACATTTGCCAAAGTTATCGAGCTTCAAAATTTGAAAAGTCACAAAAGTTGTGTGTTTGAGCACATAAAGTACTATTTTTCCTGGAAGTTCAACAAGATGTAATCATGATGTGTTGTGACATCTTCAAAATCTCGTCGAGCTGATTAATTTGACACTTTGTTTAACAAATTTGGTCTTCATTTGCCAAAGTTATCGAGCTTCAAAATTGGAAAAGTCACAAAAGTGGTGTGTTTGAGCACATAAAGTACTATTTTTCTTGGAAATTCAACAAGATGCAATCATGAATTGTTGTGTCATTTTAAAGATCTCGTCGAGCTGATTAATTTGACACTTTGGTTAACAAATTTGGTCCACATTTGCCAAAGTTATCGAGCTTCAAATTTTGAAAAGTCACAAAAGTTGTGTGTTTGAGCACATATATTACTATTTTTCTTGGAAATTCAACAAGATGCAATCATGAATTGTTGTGTCAGTTTAAAGATCTCGTCGAGCTGATTAATTTGACACTTTGGTTAACAAATTTGGTCCACATTTGCCAAAGTTATCGAGCTTCAAAGTTTGAAAAGTCACAAAAGTTGTGTGTTTGAGCACATAAAGTACTATTTTTCTTGGAAATTCAACAAGATGCAATCATGAATTGTTGTGTCATTTTAAAGATCTCGTCGAGCTGATTAATTTGACACTTTGTTTAACAAATTTGGTCCACATTTGCCAAAGTTATCGAGCTTCAAAATTTGAAAAGTCACAAAAGTTGTGTGTTTGAGCACATAAAGTACTATTTTTCCTGGAAGTTCAACAAGATGTAATCATGATGTGTTGTGACATCTTCAAAATCTCGTCGAGCTGATTAATTTGACACTTTGTTTAACAAATTTGGTCTTCATTTGCCAAAGTTATCGAGCTTCAAAATTGGAAAAGTCACAAAAGTGGTGTGTTTGAGCACATAAAGTACTATTTTTCTTGGAAATTCAACAAGATGCAATCATGAATTGTTGTGTCATTTTAAAGATCTCGTCGAGCTGATTAATTTGACACTTTGGTTAACAAATTTGGTCCACATTTGCCAAAGTTATCGAGCTTCAAATTTTGAAAAGTCACAAAAGTTGTGTGTTTGAGCACATATATTACTATTTTTCTTGGAAATTCAACAAGATGCAATCATGAATTGTTGTGTCATTTTAAAGATCTCGTCGAGCTGATTAATTTGACACTTTGTTTAACAAATTTGGTCTTCATTTGCCGAAGCTATCGAGCTTCAAAGTTTGAAAAGTCACAAAAGTTGTGTGTTTGAGCACATAAAGTACTATTTTTCTTGGAAATTCAACAAGATGCAATCATGAATTGTTGTGTCATTTTAAAGATCTCGTCGAGCTGATTAATTTGACACTTTGTTTAACAAATTTGGTCCACATTTGCCAAAGTTATCGAGCTTCAAAGTTTGAAAAGTCACAAAAGTTGTGTGTTTGAGCACATAAAGTACTATTTTTCCTGGAAGTTCAACAAGATGTAATCATGATGTGTTGTGACATCTTCAAAATCTCGTCGAGCTGATTAATTTGACACTTTGTTTAACAAATTTGGTCTTCATTTGCCAAAGTTATCCAGCTTCAAAATTGGAAAAGTCACAAAAGTTGTGTGTTTGAGCACATAAAGTACTATTTTTCTTGGAAATTCAACAAGATGCAATCATGAATTGTTGTGTCATTTTAAAGATCTCGTCGAGCTGATTAATTTGACACTTTGGTTAACAAATTTGGTCCACATTTGCCAAAGTTATCGAGCTTCAAAGTTGGAAAAGTCACAAAAGTTGTGTGTTTGAGCACATAAAGTACTATTTTTCTTGGAAATTCAACAAGATGCAATCATGAATTGTTGTGTCAGTTTAAAGATCTCGTCGAGCTGATTAATTTGACACTTTGGTTAACAAATTTGGTCCACATTTGCCAAAGTTATCGAGCTTCAAAGTTTGAAAAGTCACAAAAGTTGTGTGTTTGAGCATATATAGTACTATTTTTCTTGGAAATTCAACAAGATGCAATCATGAATTGTTGTGTCATTTTAGAGATCTCGTCGAGCTGATTAATTTGACACTTTGGTTAACAAATTTGGTCCACATTTGCCAAAGTTATCGAGCTTCAAATTTTGAAAAGTCACAAAAGTTGTGTGTTTGAGCACATATATTACTATTTTTCTTGGAAATTCAACAAGATGCAATCATGAATTGTTGTGTCATTTTAAAGATCTCGTCGAGCTGATTAATTTGACACTTTGTTTAACAAATTTGGTCTTCATTTGCCGAAGCTATCGAGCTTCAAAGTTTGAAAAGTCACAAAAGTTGTGTGTTTGAGCACATAAAGTACTATTTTTCTTGGAAATTCAACAAGATGCAATCATGAATTGTTGTGTCATTTTAAAGATCTCGTCGAGCTGATTAATTTGACACTTTGTTTAACAAATTTGGTCCACATTTGCCAAAGTTATCGAGCTTCAAAGTTTGAAAAGTCACAAAAGTTGTGTGTTTGAGCACATAAAGTACTATTTTTCCTGGAAGTTCAACAAGATGTAATCATGATGTGTTGTGACATCTTCAAAATCTCGTCGAGCTGATTAATTTGACACTTTGTTTAACAAATTTGGTCTTCATTTGCCAAAGTTATCGAGCTTCAAAATTGGAAAAGTCACAAAAGTGGTGTGTTTGAACACATAAAGTACTATTTTTCTTGGAAATTCAACAAGATGTAATAATAATGTGTTGTGTCATTTTAAAGATCTCGTCGAGCTGATTAATTTGACACTTTGGTTAACAAATTTGGTCCACATTTGCCAAAGTTATCGAGCTTCAAAGTTTGAAAAGTCACAAAAGTTGTGTGTTTGAGCACATAAAGTACTATTTTTCTTGGAAATTCAACAAGATGCAATCATGAATTGTTATGTCATTTTAAAGATCTCGTCGAGCTGATTAATTTGACACTTTGTTTAAGAAATTTGGTCCACATTTGCCGAAGTTATCGAGCTTCAAAGTTTGAAAAGTAACAAAATATGTGTGTTTGAGCACATAAAGTACTATTTTTCTTGGAAATTCAACAAGATGCAATCATGATGTGTTGTGACATATTCAAAATCTCGTCAAGCTGATTAATTTGACACTTTATTTAACAAATTTGGTCCTCATTTGCCGAAGTTATCGAGCTTCAAAGTTTGAAAAGTCACAAAAGTTGTGTGTTTGAGCACATAAAGTACTATTTTTCTTGGAAGTTCAACAAGATGTAATCATGATGTGTTGTGACATCTTCAAAATCTCGTTGAGGTGATTACTTTGACACTTTGTTTAAGAAATTTGGTCCACATTTGCCGAAGTTATCGAGCTTCAAAGTTTGAAAAGTCACAAAAGTTGTGAGTTTGACCACATAATGTACTATTTTTCTTGGAAATTCAACAAGATGTAATAATGATGTGTTGTGTCATTTTAAAGATCTCGTCGAGCTGATTAATTTGACACTTTGGTTAACAAATTTGGTCCACATTTGCCAAAGTTATCGAGCTTCAAAGTTTGAAAAGTCACAAAAGTTGTGTGTTTGAGCACATATATTACTATTTTTCTTGGAAATTCAACAAGATGCAATCATGAATTGTTGTGTCATTTTAAAGATCTCGTCGAGCTGATTAATTTGACACTTTGTTTAACAAATTTGGTCCTCATTTGCCAAAGTTATCGAGCTTCAAAGTTTGAAAAGTCACAAAATATGTGTGTTTGAGCACATAAAGTACTATTTTTCTTGGAAATTCAACAAGATGCAATCATGATGTGTTGTGACATCTTCAAAATCTCGTCGAGCTGATTAATTTGACACTTTGTTTAACAAATTTGGTCTTCATTTGCCAAAGTTATCGAGCTTCAAAATTGGAAAAGTCACAAAAGTGGTGTGTTTGAGCACATAAAGTACTATTTTTCTTGGAAATTCAACAAGATGTAATAATGATGTGTTGTGTCATTTTAAAGATCTCGTCGAGCTGATTAATTTGACACTTTGGTTAACAAATTTGGTCCACATTTGCCAAAGTTATCGAGCTTCAAAGTTTGAAAAGTCACAAAAGTTGTGTGTTTGAGCACATAAAGTACTATTTTTCTTGGAAATTCAACAAGATGCAATCATGAATTGTTGTGTCATTTTAAAGATCTCGTCGAGCTGATTAATTTGACACTTTGTTTAACAAATTTGGTCCACATTTGCCAAAGTTATCGAGCTTCAAAATTTGAAAAGTCACAAAAGTTGTGTGTTTGAGCACATAAAGTACTATTTTTCCTGGAAGTTCAACAAGATGTAATCATGATGTGTTGTGACATCTTCAAAATCTCGTCGAGCTGATTAATTTGACACTTTGTTTAACAAATTTGGTCTTCATTTGCCAAAGTTATCGAGCTTCAAAATTGGAAAAGTCACAAAAGTGGTGTGTTTGAGCACATAAAGTACTATTTTTCTTGGAAATTCAACAAGATGCAATCATGAATTGTTGTGTCATTTTAAAGATCTCGTCGAGCTGATTAATTTGACACTTTGGTTAACAAATTTGGTCCACATTTGCCAAAGTTATCGAGCTTCAAATTTTGAAAAGTCACAAAAGTTGTGTGTTTGAGCACATATATTACTATTTTTCTTGGAAATTCAACAAGATGCAATCATGAATTGTTGTGTCAGTTTAAAGATCTCGTCGAGCTGATTAATTTGACACTTTGGTTAACAAATTTGGTCCACATTTGCCAAAGTTATCGAGCTTCAAAGTTTGAAAAGTCACAAAAGTTGTGTGTTTGAGCACATAAAGTACTATTTTTCTTGGAAATTCAACAAGATGCAATCATGAATTGTTGTGTCATTTTAAAGATCTCGTCGAGCTGATTAATTTGACACTTTGTTTAACAAATTTGGTCCACATTTGCCAAAGTTATCGAGCTTCAAAATTTGAAAAGTCACAAAAGTTGTGTGTTTGAGCACATAAAGTACTATTTTTCCTGGAAGTTCAACAAGATGTAATCATGATGTGTTGTGACATCTTCAAAATCTCGTCGAGCTGATTAATTTGACACTTTGTTTAACAAATTTGGTCTTCATTTGCCAAAGTTATCGAGCTTCAAAATTGGAAAAGTCACAAAAGTGGTGTGTTTGAGCACATAAAGTACTATTTTTCTTGGAAATTCAACAAGATGCAATCATGAATTGTTGTGTCATTTTAAAGATCTCGTCGAGCTGATTAATTTGACACTTTGGTTAACAAATTTGGTCCACATTTGCCAAAGTTATCGAGCTTCAAATTTTGAAAAGTCACAAAAGTTGTGTGTTTGAGCACATATATTACTATTTTTCTTGGAAATTCAACAAGATGCAATCATGAATTGTTGTGTCATTTTAAAGATCTCGTCGAGCTGATTAATTTGACACTTTGTTTAACAAATTTGGTCTTCATTTGCCGAAGCTATCGAGCTTCAAAGTTTGAAAAGTCACAAAAGTTGTGTGTTTGAGCACATAAAGTACTATTTTTCTTGGAAATTCAACAAGATGCAATCATGAATTGTTGTGTCATTTTAAAGATCTCGTCGAGCTGATTAATTTGACACTTTGTTTAACAAATTTGGTCCACATTTGCCAAAGTTATCGAGCTTCAAAGTTTGAAAAGTCACAAAAGTTGTGTGTTTGAGCACATAAAGTACTATTTTTCCTGGAAGTTCAACAAGATGTAATCATGATGTGTTGTGACATCTTCAAAATCTCGTCGAGCTGATTAATTTGACACTTTGTTTAACAAATTTGGTCTTCATTTGCCAAAGTTATCGAGCTTCAAAATTGGAAAAGTCACAAAAGTGGTGTGTTTGAACACATAAAGTACTATTTTTCTTGGAAATTCAACAAGATGCAATCATGAATTGTTATGTCATTTTAAAGATCTCGTCGAGCTGATTAATTTGACACTTTGTTTAAGAAATTTGGTCCACATTTGCCGAAGTTATCGAGCTTCAAAGTTTGAAAAGTCACAAAAGTTGTGTGTTTGAGCACATAAAGTACTATTTTTCTTGGAAATTCAACAAGATGCAATCATGAATTGTTATGTCATTTTAAAGATCTCGTCGAGCTGATTAATTTGACACTTTGTTTAAGAAATTTGGTCCACATTTGCCGAAGTTATCGAGCTTCAAAGTTTGAAAAGTAACAAAATATGTGTGTTTGAGCACATAAAGTACTATTTTTCTTGGAAATTCAACAAGATGCAATCATGATGTGTTGTGACATATTCAAAATCTCGTCAAGCTGATTAATTTGACACTTTATTTAACAAATTTGGTCCTCATTTGCCGAAGTTATCGAGCTTCAAAGTTTGAAAAGTCACAAAAGTTGTGTGTTTGAGCACATAAAGTACTATTTTTCTTGGAAGTTCAACAAGATGTAATCATGATGTGTTGTGACATCTTCAAAATCTCGTTGAGGTGATT
The DNA here is from genome assembly GCF_040115645.1 of Euwallacea fornicatus. Classification (NCBI taxonomy): domain Eukaryota; kingdom Metazoa; phylum Arthropoda; class Insecta; order Coleoptera; family Curculionidae; genus Euwallacea; species Euwallacea fornicatus. Next base: position 187,167 of record NW_027096055.1, on the reverse strand, counting down.
ACTTTGACACTTTGTTTAAGAAATTTGGTCCACATTTGCCGAAGTTATCGAGCTTCAAAGTTTGAAAAGTCACAAAAGTTGTGAGTTTGACCACATAATGTACTATTTTTCTTGGAAATTCAACAAGATGTAATAATGATGTGTTGTGTCATTTTAAAGATCTCGTCGAGCTGATTAATTTGACACTTTGGTTAACAAATTTGGTCCACATTTGCCAAAGTTATCGAGCTTCAAAGTTTGAAAAGTCACAAAAGTTGTGTGTTTGAGCACATATATTACTATTTTTCTTGGAAATTCAACAAGATGCAATCATGAATTGTTGTGTCAGTTTAAAGATCTCGTCGAGCTGATTAATTTGACACTTTGTTTAACAAATTTGGTCCTCATTTGCCAAAGTTATCGAGCTTCAAAGTTTGAAAAGTCACAAAATATGTGTGTTTGAGCACATAAAGTACTATTTTTCTTGGAAATTCAACAAGATGCAATCATGATGTGTTGTGACATCTTCAAAATCTCGTCGAGCTGATTAATTTGACACTTTGTTTAACAAATTTGGTCTTCATTTGCCAAAGTTATCGAGCTTCAAAATTGGAAAAGTCACAAAAGTGGTGTGTTTGAGCACATAAAGTACTATTTTTCTTGGAAATTCAACAAGATGTAATAATGATGTGTTGTGTCATTTTAAAGATCTCGTCGAGCTGATTAATTTGACACTTTGGTTAACAAATTTGGTCCACATTTGCCAAAGTTATCGAGCTTCAAAGTTTGAAAAGTCACAAAAGTTGTGTGTTTGAGCACATAAAGTACTATTTTTCTTGGAAATTCAACAAGATGCAATCATGAATTGTTGTGTCATTTTAAAGATCTCGTCGAGCTGATTAATTTGACACTTTGTTTAACAAATTTGGTCCACATTTGCCAAAGTTATCGAGCTTCAAAATTTGAAAAGTCACAAAAGTTGTGTGTTTGAGCACATAAAGTACTATTTTTCCTGGAAGTTCAACAAGATGTAATCATGATGTGTTGTGACATCTTCAAAATCTCGTCGAGCTGATTAATTTGACACTTTGTTTAACAAATTTGGTCTTCATTTGCCAAAGTTATCGAGCTTCAAAATTGGAAAAGTCACAAAAGTGGTGTGTTTGAGCACATAAAGTACTATTTTTCTTGGAAATTCAACAAGATGCAATCATGAATTGTTGTGTCATTTTAAAGATCTCGTCGAGCTGATTAATTTGACACTTTGGTTAACAAATTTGGTCCACATTTGCCAAAGTTATCGAGCTTCAAATTTTGAAAAGTCACAAAAGTTGTGTGTTTGAGCACATATATTACTATTTTTCTTGGAAATTCAACAAGATGCAATCATGAATTGTTGTGTCAGTTTAAAGATCTCGTCGAGCTGATTAATTTGACACTTTGGTTAACAAATTTGGTCCACATTTGCCAAAGTTATCGAGCTTCAAAGTTTGAAAAGTCACAAAAGTTGTGTGTTTGAGCACATAAAGTACTATTTTTCTTGGAAATTCAACAAGATGCAATCATGAATTGTTGTGTCATTTTAAAGATCTCGTCGAGCTGATTAATTTGACACTTTGTTTAACAAATTTGGTCCACATTTGCCAAAGTTATCGAGCTTCAAAATTTGAAAAGTCACAAAAGTTGTGTGTTTGAGCACATAAAGTACTATTTTTCCTGGAAGTTCAACAAGATGTAATCATGATGTGTTGTGACATCTTCAAAATCTCGTCGAGCTGATTAATTTGACACTTTGTTTAACAAATTTGGTCTTCATTTGCCAAAGTTATCGAGCTTCAAAATTGGAAAAGTCACAAAAGTGGTGTGTTTGAGCACATAAAGTACTATTTTTCTTGGAAATTCAACAAGATGCAATCATGAATTGTTGTGTCATTTTAAAGATCTCGTCGAGCTGATTAATTTGACACTTTGGTTAACAAATTTGGTCCACATTTGCCAAAGTTATCGAGCTTCAAATTTTGAAAAGTCACAAAAGTTGTGTGTTTGAGCACATATATTACTATTTTTCTTGGAAATTCAACAAGATGCAATCATGAATTGTTGTGTCAGTTTAAAGATCTCGTCGAGCTGATTAATTTGACACTTTGGTTAACAAATTTGGTCCACATTTGCCAAAGTTATCGAGCTTCAAAGTTTGAAAAGTCACAAAAGTTGTGTGTTTGAGCACATAAAGTACTATTTTTCTTGGAAATTCAACAAGATGCAATCATGAATTGTTGTGTCAGTTTAAAGATCTCGTCGAGCTGATTAATTTGACACTTTGGTTAACAAATTTGGTCCACATTTGCCAAAGTTATCGAGCTTCAAAGTTTGAAAAGTCACAAAAGTTGTGTGTTTGAGCACATAAAGTACTATTTTTCTTGGAAATTCAACAAGATGCAATCATGAATTGTTGTGTCAGTTTAAAGATCTCGTCGAGCTGATTAATTTGACACTTTGGTTAACAAATTTGGTCCACATTTGCCAAAGTTATCGAGCTTCAAAGTTTGAAAAGTCACAAAAGTTGTGTGTTTGAGCATATATAGTACTATTTTTCTTGGAAATTCAACAAGATGCAATCATGAATTGTTGTGTCATTTTAAAGATCTCGTCGAGCTGATCAATTTGACACTTTGGTTAACAAATTTGGTCCACATTTGCCAAAGTTATCGAGCTTCAAAGTTGGAAAAGTCACAAAAGTTGTGTGTTTGAGCACATAAAGTACTATTTTTCTTGGAAATTCAACAAGATGCAATCATGAATTGTTGTGTCAGTTTAAAGATCTCGTCGAGCTGATTAATTTGACACTTTGGTTAACAAATTTGGTCCACATTTGCCAAAGTTATCGAGCTTCAAAGTTTGAAAAGTCACAAAAGTTGTGTGTTTGAGCACATAAAGTACTATTTTTCTTGGAAATTCAACAAGATGCAATCATGAATTGTTGTGTCAGTTTAAAGATCTCGTCGAGCTGATTAATTTGACACTTTGGTTAACAAATTTGGTCCACATTTGCCAAAGTTATCGAGCTTCAAAGTTTGAAAAGTCACAAAAGTTGTGTGTTTGAGCATATATAGTACTATTTTTCTTGGAAATTCAACAAGATGCAATCATGAATTGTTGTGTCATTTTAGAGATCTCGTCGAGCTGATTAATTTGACACTTTGGTTAACAAATTTGGTCCACATTTGCCAAAGTTATCGAGCTTCAAATTTTGAAAAGTCACAAAAGTTGTGTGTTTGAGCACATATATTACTATTTTTCTTGGAAATTCAACAAGATGCAATCATGAATTGTTGTGTCATTTTAAAGATCTCGTCGAGCTGATTAATTTGACACTTTGTTTAACAAATTTGGTCTTCATTTGCCGAAGCTATCGAGCTTCAAAGTTTGAAAAGTCACAAAAGTTGTGTGTTTGAGCACATAAAGTACTATTTTTCTTGGAAATTCAACAAGATGCAATCATGAATTGTTGTGTCATTTTAAAGATCTCGTCGAGCTGATTAATTTGACACTTTGTTTAACAAATTTGGTCCACATTTGCCAAAGTTATCGAGCTTCAAAGTTTGAAAAGTCACAAAAGTTGTGTGTTTGAGCACATAAAGTACTATTTTTCCTGGAAGTTCAACAAGATGTAATCATGATGTGTTGTGACATCTTCAAAATCTCGTCGAGCTGATTAATTTGACACTTTGTTTAACAAATTTGGTCTTCATTTGCCAAAGTTATCGAGCTTCAAAATTGGAAAAGTCACAAAAGTGGTGTGTTTGAACACATAAAGTACTATTTTTCTTGGAAATTCAACAAGATGTAATAATAATGTGTTGTGTCATTTTAAAGATCTCGTCGAGCTGATTAATTTGACACTTTGGTTAACAAATTTGGTCCACATTTGCCAAAGTTATCGAGCTTCAAAGTTTGAAAAGTCACAAAAGTTGTGTGTTTGAGCACATAAAGTACTATTTTTCTTGGAAATTCAACAAGATGCAATCATGAATTGTTATGTCATTTTAAAGATCTCGTCGAGCTGATTAATTTGACACTTTGTTTAAGAAATTTGGTCCACATTTGCCGAAGTTATCGAGCTTCAAAGTTTGAAAAGTAACAAAATATGTGTGTTTGAGCACATAAAGTACTATTTTTCTTGGAAATTCAACAAGATGCAATCATGATGTGTTGTGACATATTCAAAATCTCGTCAAGCTGATTAATTTGACACTTTATTTAACAAATTTGGTCCTCATTTGCCGAAGTTATCGAGCTTCAAAGTTTGAAAAGTCACAAAAGTTGTGTGTTTGAGCACATAAAGTACTATTTTTCTTGGAAGTTCAACAAGATGTAATCATGATGTGTTGTGACATCTTCAAAATCTCGTTGAGGTGATTACTTTGACACTTTGTTTAAGAAATTTGGTCCACATTTGCCGAAGTTATCGAGCTTCAAAGTTTGAAAAGTCACAAAAGTTGTGAGTTTGACCACATAATGTACTATTTTTCTTGGAAATTCAACAAGATGTAATAATGATGTGTTGTGTCATTTTAAAGATCTCGTCGAGCTGATTAATTTGACACTTTGGTTAACAAATTTGGTCCACATTTGCCAAAGTTATCGAGCTTCAAAGTTTGAAAAGTCACAAAAGTTGTGTGTTTGAGCACATATATTACTATTTTTCTTGGAAATTCAACAAGATGCAATCATGAATTGTTGTGTCATTTTAAAGATCTCGTCGAGCTGATTAATTTGACACTTTGTTTAACAAATTTGGTCCTCATTTGCCAAAGTTATCGAGCTTCAAAGTTTGAAAAGTCACAAAATATGTGTGTTTGAGCACATAAAGTACTATTTTTCTTGGAAATTCAACAAGATGCAATCATGATGTGTTGTGACATCTTCAAAATCTCGTCGAGCTGATTAATTTGACACTTTGTTTAACAAATTTGGTCTTCATTTGCCAAAGTTATCGAGCTTCAAAATTGGAAAAGTCACAAAAGTGGTGTGTTTGAGCACATAAAGTACTATTTTTCTTGGAAATTCAACAAGATGTAATAATGATGTGTTGTGTCATTTTAAAGATCTCGTCGAGCTGATTAATTTGACACTTTGGTTAACAAATTTGGTCCACATTTGCCAAAGTTATCGAGCTTCAAAGTTTGAAAAGTCACAAAAGTTGTGTGTTTGAGCACATAAAGTACTATTTTTCTTGGAAATTCAACAAGATGCAATCATGAATTGTTGTGTCATTTTAAAGATCTCGTCGAGCTGATTAATTTGACACTTTGTTTAACAAATTTGGTCCACATTTGCCAAAGTTATCGAGCTTCAAAATTTGAAAAGTCACAAAAGTTGTGTGTTTGAGCACATAAAGTACTATTTTTCCTGGAAGTTCAACAAGATGTAATCATGATGTGTTGTGACATCTTCAAAATCTCGTCGAGCTGATTAATTTGACACTTTGTTTAACAAATTTGGTCTTCATTTGCCAAAGTTATCGAGCTTCAAAATTGGAAAAGTCACAAAAGTGGTGTGTTTGAGCACATAAAGTACTATTTTTCTTGGAAATTCAACAAGATGCAATCATGAATTGTTGTGTCATTTTAAAGATCTCGTCGAGCTGATTAATTTGACACTTTGGTTAACAAATTTGGTCCACATTTGCCAAAGTTATCGAGCTTCAAATTTTGAAAAGTCACAAAAGTTGTGTGTTTGAGCACATATATTACTATTTTTCTTGGAAATTCAACAAGATGCAATCATGAATTGTTGTGTCAGTTTAAAGATCTCGTCGAGCTGATTAATTTGACACTTTGGTTAACAAATTTGGTCCACATTTGCCAAAGTTATCGAGCTTCAAAGTTTGAAAAGTCACAAAAGTTGTGTGTTTGAGCACATAAAGTACTATTTTTCTTGGAAATTCAACAAGATGCAATCATGAATTGTTGTGTCATTTTAAAGATCTCGTCGAGCTGATTAATTTGACACTTTGTTTAACAAATTTGGTCCACATTTGCCAAAGTTATCGAGCTTCAAAATTTGAAAAGTCACAAAAGTTGTGTGTTTGAGCACATAAAGTACTATTTTTCCTGGAAGTTCAACAAGATGTAATCATGATGTGTTGTGACATCTTCAAAATCTCGTCGAGCTGATTAATTTGACACTTTGTTTAACAAATTTGGTCTTCATTTGCCAAAGTTATCGAGCTTCAAAATTGGAAAAGTCACAAAAGTGGTGTGTTTGAGCACATAAAGTACTATTTTTCTTGGAAATTCAACAAGATGCAATCATGAATTGTTGTGTCATTTTAAAGATCTCGTCGAGCTGATTAATTTGACACTTTGGTTAACAAATTTGGTCCACATTTGCCAAAGTTATCGAGCTTCAAATTTTGAAAAGTCACAAAAGTTGTGTGTTTGAGCACATATATTACTATTTTTCTTGGAAATTCAACAAGATGCAATCATGAATTGTTGTGTCATTTTAAAGATCTCGTCGAGCTGATTAATTTGACACTTTGTTTAACAAATTTGGTCTTCATTTGCCGAAGCTATCGAGCTTCAAAGTTTGAAAAGTCACAAAAGTTGTGTGTTTGAGCACATAAAGTACTATTTTTCTTGGAAATTCAACAAGATGCAATCATGAATTGTTGTGTCATTTTAAAGATCTCGTCGAGCTGATTAATTTGACACTTTGTTTAACAAATTTGGTCCACATTTGCCAAAGTTATCGAGCTTCAAAGTTTGAAAAGTCACAAAAGTTGTGTGTTTGAGCACATAAAGTACTATTTTTCCTGGAAGTTCAACAAGATGTAATCATGATGTGTTGTGACATCTTCAAAATCTCGTCGAGCTGATTAATTTGACACTTTGTTTAACAAATTTGGTCTTCATTTGCCAAAGTTATCGAGCTTCAAAATTGGAAAAGTCACAAAAGTGGTGTGTTTGAACACATAAAGTACTATTTTTCTTGGAAATTCAACAAGATGCAATCATGAATTGTTATGTCATTTTAAAGATCTCGTCGAGCTGATTAATTTGACACTTTGTTTAAGAAATTTGGTCCACATTTGCCGAAGTTATCGAGCTTCAAAGTTTGAAAAGTCACAAAAGTTGTGTGTTTGAGCACATAAAGTACTATTTTTCTTGGAAATTCAACAAGATGCAATCATGAATTGTTATGTCATTTTAAAGATCTCGTCGAGCTGATTAATTTGACACTTTGTTTAAGAAATTTGGTCCACATTTGCCGAAGTTATCGAGCTTCAAAGTTTGAAAAGTAACAAAATATGTGTGTTTGAGCACATAAAGTACTATTTTTCTTGGAAATTCAACAAGATGCAATCATGATGTGTTGTGACATATTCAAAATCTCGTCAAGCTGATTAATTTGACACTTTATTTAACAAATTTGGTCCTCATTTGCCGAAGTTATCGAGCTTCAAAGTTTGAAAAGTCACAAAAGTTGTGTGTTTGAGCACATAAAGTACTATTTTTCTTGGAAGTTCAACAAGATGTAATCATGATGTGTTGTGACATCTTCAAAATCTCGTTGAGGTGATTACTTTGACACTTTGTTTAAGAAATTTGGTCCACATTTGCCGAAGTTATCGAGCTTCAAAGTTTGAAAAGTCACAAAAGTTGTGAGTTTGACCACATAATGTACTATTTTTCTTGGAAATTCAACAAGATGTAATAATGATGTGTTGTGTCATTTTAAAGATCTCGTCGAGCTGATTAATTTGACACTTTGGTTAACAAATTTGGTCCACATTTGCCAAAGTTATCGAGCTTCAAAGTTTGAAAAGTCACAAAAGTTGTGTGTTTGAGCACATATATTACTATTTTTCTTGGAAATTCAACAAGATGCAATCATGAATTGTTGTGTCAGTTTAAAGATCTCGTCGAGCTGATTAATTTGACACTTTGTTTAACAAATTTGGTCCTCATTTGCCAAAGTTATCGAGCTTCAAAGTTTGAAAAGTCACAAAATATGTGTGTTTGAGCACATAAAGTACTATTTTTCTTGGAAATTCAACAAGATGCAATCATGATGTGTTGTGACATCTTCAAAATCTCGTCGAGCTGATTAATTTGACACTTTGTTTAACAAATTTGGTCTTCATTTGCCAAAGTTATCGAGCTTCAAAATTGGAAAAGTCACAAAAGTGGTGTGTTTGAGCACATAAAGTACTATTTTTCTTGGAAATTCAACAAGATGTAATAATGATGTGTTGTGTCATTTTAAAGATCTCGTCGAGCTGATTAATGTGACACTTTGGTTAACAAATTTGGTCCACATTTGCCAAAGTTATCGAGCTTCAAAGTTTGAAAAGTCACAAAAGTTGTGTGTTTGAGCACATAAAGTACTATTTTTCTTGGAAATTCAACAAGATGCAATCATGAATTGTTGTGTCATTTTAAAGATCTCGTCGAGCTGATTAATTTGACACTTTGTTTAACAAATTTGGTCCACATTTGCCAAAGTTATCGAGCTTCAAAATTTGAAAAGTCACAAAAGTTGTGTGTTTGAGCACATAAAGTACTATTTTTCCTGGAAGTTCAACAAGATGTAATCATGATGTGTTGTGACATCTTCAAAATCTCGTCGAGCTGATTAATTTGACACTTTGTTTAACAAATTTGGTCTTCATTTGCCAAAGTTATCGAGCTTCAAAATTGGAAAAGTCACAAAAGTGGTGTGTTTGAGCACATAAAGTACTATTTTTCTTGGAAATTCAACAAGATGCAATCATGAATTGTTGTGTCATTTTAAAGATCTCGTCGAGCTGATTAATTTGACACTTTGGTTAACAAATTTGGTCCACATTTGCCAAAGTTATCGAGCTTCAAATTTTGAAAAGTCACAAAAGTTGTGTGTTTGAGCACATATATTACTATTTTTCTTGGAAATTCAACAAGATGCAATCATGAATTGTTGTGTCAGTTTAAAGATCTCGTCGAGCTGATTAATTTGACACTTTGGTTAACAAATTTGGTCCACATTTGCCAAAGTTATCGAGCTTCAAAGTTTGAAAAGTCACAAAAGTTGTGTGTTTGAGCACATAAAGTACTATTTTTCTTGGAAATTCAACAAGATGCAATCATGAATTGTTGTGTCATTTTAAAGATCTCGTCGAGCTGATTAATTTGACACTTTGTTTAACAAATTTGGTCCACATTTGCCAAAGTTATCGAGCTTCAAAATTTGAAAAGTCACAAAAGTTGTGTGTTTGAGCACATAAAGTACTATTTTTCCTGGAAGTTCAACAAGATGTAATCATGATGTGTTGTGACATCTTCAAAATCTCGTCGAGCTGATTAATTTGACACTTTGTTTAACAAATTTGGTCTTCATTTGCCAAAGTTATCGAGCTTCAAAATTGGAAAAGTCACAAAAGTGGTGTGTTTGAGCACATAAAGTACTATTTTTCTTGGAAATTCAACAAGATGCAATCATGAATTGTTGTGTCATTTTAAAGATCTCGTCGAGCTGATTAATTTGACACTTTGGTTAACAAATTTGGTCCACATTTGCCAAAGTTATCGAGCTTCAAATTTTGAAAAGTCACAAAAGTTGTGTGTTTGAGCACATATATTACTATTTTTCTTGGAAATTCAACAAGATGCAATCATGAATTGTTGTGTCAGTTTAAAGATCTCGTCGAGCTGATTAATTTGACACTTTGGTTAACAAATTTGGTCCACATTTGCCAAAGTTATCGAGCTTCAAAGTTTGAAAAGTCACAAAAGTTGTGTGTTTGAGCACATAAAGTACTATTTTTCTTGGAAATTCAACAAGATGCAATCATGAATTGTTGTGTCAGTTTAAAGATCTCGTCGAGCTGATTAATTTGACACTTTGGTTAACAAATTTGGTCCACATTTGCCAAAGTTATCGAGCTTCAAAGTTTGAAAAGTCACAAAAGTTGTGTGTTTGAGCACATAAAGTACTATTTTTCTTGGAAATTCAACAAGATGCAATCATGAATTGTTGTGTCAGTTTAAAGATCTCGTCGAGCTGATTAATTTGACACTTTGGTTAACAAATTTGGTCCACATTTGCCAAAGTTATCGAGCTTCAAAGTTTGAAAAGTCACAAAAGTTGTGTGTTTGAGCATATATAGTACTATTTTTCTTGGAAATTCAACAAGATGCAATCATGAATTGTTGTGTCATTTTAAAGATCTCGTCGAGCTGATCAATTTGACACTTTGGTTAACAAATTTGGTCCACATTTGCCAAAGTTATCGAGCTTCAAAGTTGGAAAAGTCACAAAAGTTGTGTGTTTGAGCACATAAAGTACTATTTTTCTTGGAAATTCAACAAGATGCAATCATGAATTGTTGTGTCAGTTTAAAGATCTCGTCGAGCTGATTAATTTGACACTTTGGTTAACAAATTTGGTCCACATTTGCCAAAGTTATCGAGCTTCAAAGTTTGAAAAGTCACAAAAGTTGTGTGTTTGAGCATATATAGTACTATTTTTCTTGGAAATTCAACAAGATGCAATCATGAATTGTTGTGTCATTTTAGAGATCTCGTCGAGCTGATTAATTTGACACTTTAGTTAACAAATTTGGTCCACATTTGCCAAAGTTATCGAGCTTCAAATTTTGAAAAGTCACAAAAGTTGTGTGTTTGAGCACATATATTACTATTTTTCTTGGAAATTCAACAAGATGCAATCATGAATTGTTGTGTCATTTTAAAGATCTCGTCGAGCTGATTAATTTGACACTTTGTTTAACAAATTTGGTCTTCATTTGCCGAAGCTATCGAGCTTCAAAGTTTGAAAAGTCACAAAAGTTGTGTGTTTGAGCACATAAAGTACTATTTTTCTTGGAAATTCAACAAGATGCAATCATGAATTGTTGTGTCATTTTAAAGATCTCGTCGAGCTGATTAATTTGACACTTTGTTTAACAAATTTGGTCCACATTTGCCAAAGTTATCGAGCTTCAAAGTTTGAAAAGTCACAAAAGTTGTGTGTTTGAGCACATAAAGTACTATTTTTCCTGGAAGTTCAACAAGATGTAATCATGATGTGTTGTGACATCTTCAAAATCTCGTCGAGCTGATTAATTTGACACTTTGTTTAACAAATTTGGTCTTCATTTGCCAAAGTTATCGAGCTTCAAAATTGGAAAAGTCACAAAAGTTGTGTGTTTGAGCACATAAAGTACTATTTTTCTTGGAAATTCAACAAGATGCAATCATGAATTGTTGTGTCATTTTAAAGATCTCGTCGAGCTGATTAATTTGACACTTTGGTTAACAAATTTGGTCCACATTTGCCAAAGTTATCGAGCTTCAAAGTTGGAAAAGTCACAAAAGTTGTGTGTTTGAGCACATAAAGTACTATTTTTCTTGGAAATTCAACAAGATGCAATCATGAATTGTTGTGTCAGTTTAAAGATCTCGTCGAGCTGATTAATTTGACACTTTGGTTAACAAATTTGGTCCACATTTGCCAAAGTTATCGAGCTTCAAAGTTTGAAAAGTCACAAAAGTTGTGTGTTTGAGCATATATAGTACTATTTTTCTTGGAAATTCAACAAGATGCAATCATGAATTGTTGTGTCATTTTAAAGATCTCGTCGAGCTGATTAATTTGACACTTTGTTTAACAAATTTGGTCTTCATTTGCCGAAGCTATCGAGCTTCAAAGTTTGAAAAGTCACAAAAGTTGTGTGTTTGAGCACATAAAGTACTATTTTTCTTGGAAATTCAACAAGATGCAATCATGAATTGTTGTGTCATTTTAAAGATCTCGTCGAGCTGATTAATTTGACACTTTGTTTAACAAATTTGGTCCACATTTGCCAAAGTTATCGAGCTTCAAAGTTTGAAAAGTCACAAAAGTTGTGTGTTTGAGCACATAAAGTACTATTTTTCCTGGAAGTTCAACAAGATGTAATCATGATGTGTTGTGACATCTTCAAAATCTCGTCGAGCTGATTAATTTGACACTTTGTTTAACAAATTTGGTCTTCATTTGCCAAAGTTATCGAGCTTCAAAATTGGAAAAGTCACAAAAGTTGTGTGTTTGAGCACATAAAGTACTATTTTTCCTGGAAGTTCAACAAGATGTAATCATGATGTGTTGTGACATCTTCAAAATCTCGTCGAGCTGATTAATTTGACACTTTGTTTAACAAATTTGGTCTTCATTTGCCAAAGTTATCGAGCTTCAAAATTGGAAAAGTCACAAAAGTTGTGTGTTTGAGCACATAAAGTACTATTTTTCTTGGAAATTCAACAAGATGCAATCATGAATTGTTGTGTCATTTTAAAGATCTCGTCGAGCTGATTAATTTGACACTTTGGTTAACAAATTTGGTCCACATTTGCCAAAGTTATCGAGCTTCAAAGTTGGAAAAGTCACAAAAGTTGTGTGTTTGAGCACATAAAGTACTATTTTTCTTGGAAATTCAACAAGATGCAATCATGAATTGTTGTGTCAGTTTAAAGATCTCGTCGAGCTGATTAATTTGACACTTTGGTTAACAAATTTGGTCCACATTTGCCAAAGTTATCGAGCTTCAAAGTTTGAAAAGTCACAAAAGTTGTGTGTTTGAGCATATATAGTACTATTTTTCTTGGAAATTCAACAAGATGCAATCATGAATTGTTGTGTCATTTTAAAGATCTCGTCGAGCTGATCAATTTGACACTTTGGTTAACAAATTTGGTCCACATTTGCCAAAGTTATCGAGCTTCAAAGTTGGAAAAGTCACAAAAGTTGTGTGTTTGAGCACATAAAGTACTATTTTTCTTGGAAATTCAACAAGATGCAATCATGAATTGTTGTGTCAGTTTAAAGATCTCGTCGAGCTGATTAATTTGACACTTTGGTTAACAAATTTGGTCCACATTTGCCAAAGTTATCGAGCTTCAAAGTTTGAAAAGTCACAAAAGTTGTGTGTTTGAGCATATATAGTACTATTTTTCTTGGAAATTCAACAAGATGCAATCATGAATTGTTGTGTCATTTTAGAGATCTCGTCGAGCTGATTAATTTGACACTTTAGTTAACAAATTTGGTCCACATTTGCCAAAGTTATCGAGCTTCAAATTTTGAAAAGTCACAAAAGTTGTGTGTTTGAGCACATATATTACTATTTTTCTTGGAAATTCAACAAGATGCAATCATGAATTGTTGTGTCATTTTAAAGATCTCGTCGAGCTGATTAATTTGACACTTTGTTTAACAAATTTGGTCTTCATTTGCCGAAGCTATCGAGCTTCAAAGTTTGAAAAGTCACAAAAGTTGTGTGTTTGAGCACATAAAGTACTATTTTTCTTGGAAATTCAACAAGATGCAATCATGAATTGTTGTGTCATTTTAAAGATCTCGTCGAGCTGATTAATTTGACACTTTGTTTAACAAATTTGGTCCACATTTGCCAAAGTTATCGAGCTTCAAAGTTTGAAAAGTCACAAAAGTTGTGTGTTTGAGCACGTAAAGTACTATTTTTCCTGGAAGTTCAACAAGATGTAATCATGATGTGTTGTGACATCTTCAAAATCTCGTCGAGCTGATTAATTTGACACTTTGTTTAACAAATTTGGTCTTCATTTGCCAAAGTTATCGAGCTTCAAAATTGGAAAAGTCACAAAAGTTGTGTGTTTGAGCACATAAAGTACTATTTTTCTTGGAAATTCAACAAGATGCAATCATGAATTGTTGTGTCATTTTAAAGATCTCGTCGAGCTGATTAATTTGACACTTTGGTTAACAAATTTGGTCCACATTTGCCAAAGTTATCGAGCTTCAAAGTTGGAAAAGTCACAAAAGTTGTGTGTTTGAGCACATAAAGTACTATTTTTCTTGGAAATTCAACAAGATGCAATCATGAATTGTTGTGTCAGTTTAAAGATCTCGTCGAGCTGATTAATTTGACACTTTGGTTAACAAATTTGGTCCACATTTGCCAAAGTTATCGAGCTTCAAAGTTTGAAAAGTCACAAAAGTTGTGTGTTTGAGCATATATAGTACTATTTTTCTTGGAAATTCAACAAGATGCAATCATGAATTGTTGTGTCATTTTAAAGATCTCGTCGAGCTGATTAATTTGACACTTTGTTTAACAAATTTGGTCTTCATTTGCCGAAGCTATCGAGCTTCAAAGTTTGAAAAGTCACAAAAGTTGTGTGTTTGAGCACATAAAGTACTATTTTTCTTGGAAATTCAACAAGATGCAATCATGAATTGTTGTGTCATTTTAAAGATCTCGTCGAGCTGATTAATTTGACACTTTGTTTAACAAATTTGGTCCACATTTGCCAAAGTTATCGAGCTTCAAAGTTTGAAAAGTCACAAAAGTTGTGTGTTTGAGCACATAAAGTACTATTTTTCCTGGAAGTTCAACAAGATGTAATCATGATGTGTTGTGACATCTTCAAAATCTCGTCGAGCTGATTAATTTGACACTTTGTTTAACAAATTTGGTCTTCATTTGCCAAAGTTATCGAGCTTCAAAATTGGAAAAGTCACAAAAGTGGTGTGTTTGAACACATAAAGTACTATTTTTCTTGGAAATTCAACAAGATGTAATAATAATGTGTTGTGTCATTTTAAAGATCTCGTCGAGCTGATTAATTTGACACTTTGGTTAACAAATTTGGTCCACATTTGCCAAAGTTATCGAGCTTCAAAGTTTGAAAAGTCACAAAAGTTGTGTGTTTGAGCACATAAAGTACTATTTTTCTTGGAAATTCAACAAGATGCAATCATGAATTGTTATGTCATTTTAAAGATCTCGTCGAGCTGATTAATTTGACACTTTGTTTAAGAAATTTGGTCCACATTTGCCGAAGTTATCGAGCTTCAAAGTTTGAAAAGTAACAAAATATGTGTGTTTGAGCACATAAAGTACTATTTTTCTTGGAAATTCAACAAGATGCAATCATGATGTGTTGTGACATATTCAAAATCTCGTCAAGCTGATTAATTTGACACTTTATTTAACAAATTTGGTCCTCATTTGCCGAAGTTATCGAGCTTCAAAGTTTGAAAAGTCACAAAAGTTGTGTGTTTGAGCACATAAAGTACTATTTTTCTTGGAAGTTCAACAAGATGTAATCATGATGTGTTGTGACATCTTCAAAATCTCGTTGAGGTGATTACTTTGACACTTTGTTTAAGAAATTTGGTCCACATTTGCCGAAGTTATCGAGCTTCAAAGTTTGAAAAGTCACAAAAGTTGTGAGTTTGACCACATAATGTACTATTTTTCTTGGAAATTCAACAAGATGTAATAATGATGTGTTGTGTCATTTTAAAGATCTCGTCGAGCTGATTAATTTGACACTTTGGTTAACAAATTTGGTCCACATTTGCCAAAGTTATCGAGCTTCAAAGTTTGAAAAGTCACAAAAGTTGTGTGTTTGAGCACATATATTACTATTTTTCTTGGAAATTCAACAAGATGCAATCATGAATTGTTGTGTCATTTTAAAGATCTCGTCGAGCTGATTAATTTGACACTTTGTTTAACAAATTTGGTCCTCATTTGCCAAAGTTATCGAGCTTCAAAGTTTGAAAAGTCACAAAATATGTGTGTTTGAGCACATAAAGTACTATTTTTCTTGGAAATTCAACAAGATGCAATCATGATGTGTTGTGACATCTTCAAAATCTCGTCGAGCTGATTAATTTGACACTTTGTTTAACAAATTTGGTCTTCATTTGCCAAAGTTATCGAGCTTCAAAATTGGAAAAGTCACAAAAGTGGTGTGTTTGAGCACATAAAGTACTATTTTTCTTGGAAATTCAACAAGATGTAATAATGATGTGTTGTGTCATTTTAAAGATCTCGTCGAGCTGATTAATTTGACACTTTGGTTAACAAATTTGGTCCACATTTGCCAAAGTTATCGAGCTTCAAAGTTTGAAAAGTCACAAAAGTTGTGTGTTTGAGCACATAAAGTACTATTTTTCTTGGAAATTCAACAAGATGCAATCATGAATTGTTGTGTCATTTTAAAGATCTCGTCGAGCTGATTAATTTGACACTTTGTTTAACAAATTTGGTCCACATTTGCCAAAGTTATCGAGCTTCAAAATTTGAAAAGTCACAAAAGTTGTGTGTTTGAGCACATAAAGTACTATTTTTCCTGGAAGTTCAACAAGATGTAATCATGATGTGTTGTGACATCTTCAAAATCTCGTCGAGCTGATTAATTTGACACTTTGTTTAACAAATTTGGTCTTCATTTGCCAAAGTTATCGAGCTTCAAAATTGGAAAAGTCACAAAAGTGGTGTGTTTGAGCACATAAAGTACTATTTTTCTTGGAAATTCAACAAGATGCAATCATGAATTGTTGTGTCATTTTAAAGATCTCGTCGAGCTGATTAATTTGACACTTTGGTTAACAAATTTGGTCCACATTTGCCAAAGTTATCGAGCTTCAAATTTTGAAAAGTCACAAAAGTTGTGTGTTTGAGCACATATATTACTATTTTTCTTGGAAATTCAACAAGATGCAATCATGAATTGTTGTGTCAGTTTAAAGATCTCGTCGAGCTGATTAATTTGACACTTTGGTTAACAAATTTGGTCCACATTTGCCAAAGTTATCGAGCTTCAAAGTTTGAAAAGTCACAAAAGTTGTGTGTTTGAGCACATAAAGTACTATTTTTCTTGGAAATTCAACAAGATGCAATCATGAATTGTTGTGTCATTTTAAAGATCTCGTCGAGCTGATTAATTTGACACTTTGTTTAACAAATTTGGTCTTCATTTGCCGAAGCTATCGAGCTTCAAAGTTTGAAAAGTCACAAAAGTTGTGTGTTTGAGCACATAAAGTACTATTTTTCTTGGAAATTCAACAAGATGCAATCATGATGTGTTGTGTCATTTTAAAGATCTCGTCGAGCTGATTAATTTGACACTTTGTTTAACAAATTTGGTCTTCATTTGCCGAAGCTATCGAGCTTCAAAGTTTGAAAAGTCACAAAAGTTGTGTGTTTGAGCACATAAAGTACTATTTTTCTTGGAAATTCAACAAGATGCAATCATGAATTGTTGTGTCATTTTAAAGATCTCGTCGAGCTGATTAATTTGACACTTTGTTTAACAAATTTGGTCCTCATTTGCCCAAGTAATCGAGCTTCAAAGTTTGAAAAGTCACAAAATATGTGTGTTTGAGCACATAAAGTACTATTTTTCTTGGAAATTCAACAAGATGCAATCATGATGTGTTGTGACATCTTCAAAATCTCGTCGAGCTGATTAATTTGACACTTTGTTTAACAAATTTGGTCTTCATTTGCCAAAGTTATCGAGCTTCAAAATTGGAAAAGTCACAAAAGTGGTGTGTTTGAGCACATATATTACTATTTTTCTTGGAAATTCAACAAGATGCAATCATGAATTGTTGTGTCATTTTAAAGATCTCGTCGAGCTGATTAATTTGACACTTTGTTTAACAAATTTGGTCCTCATTTGCCCAAGTAATCGAGCTTCAAAGTTTGAAAAGTCACAAAATATGTGTGTTTGAGCACATAAAGTACTATTTTTCTTGGAAATTCAACAAGATGCAATCATGATGTGTTGTGACATCTTCAAAATCTCGTCGAGCTGATTAATTTGACACTTTGTTTAACAAATTTGGTCCTCATTTGCCAAAGTTATCGAGCTTCAAAGTTTGAAAAGTCACAAAATATGTGTGTTTGAGCACATAAAGTACTATTTTTCTTGGAAATTCAACAAGATGCAATCATGATGTGTTGTGACATCTTCAAAATCTCGTCGAGCTGATTAATTTGACACTTTGTTTAACAAATTTGGTCTTCATTTGCCAAAGTTATCGAGCTTCAAAATTGGAAAAGTCACAAAAGTGGTGTGTTTGAGCACATAAAGTACTATTTTTCTTGGAAATTCAACAAGATGTAATAATGATGTGTTGTGTCATTTTAAAGATCTCGTCGAGCTGATTAATTTGACACTTTGGTTAACAAATTTGGTCCACATTTGCCAAAGTTATCGAGCTTCAAAGTTTGAAAAGTCACAAAAGTTGTGTGTTTGAGCACATAAAGTACTATTTTTCTTGGAAATTCAACAAGATGCAATCATGAATTGTTGTGTCATTTTAAAGATCTCGTCGAGCTGATTAATTTGACACTTTGTTTAACAAATTTGGTCCACATTTGCCAAAGTTATCGAGCTTCAAAATTTGAAAAGTCACAAAAGTTGTGTGTTTGAGCACATAAAGTACTATTTTTCCTGGAAGTTCAACAAGATGTAATCATGATGTGTTGTGACATCTTCAAAATCTCGTCGAGCTGATTAATTTGACACTTTGTTTAACAAATTTGGTCTTCATTTGCCAAAGTTATCGAGCTTCAAAATTGGAAAAGTCACAAAAGTGGTGTGTTTGAGCACATAAAGTACTATTTTTCTTGGAAATTCAACAAGATGCAATCATGAATTGTTGTGTCATTTTAAAGATCTCGTCGAGCTGATTAATTTGACACTTTGGTTAACAAATTTGGTCCACATTTGCCAAAGTTATCGAGCTTCAAATTTTGAAAAGTCACAAAAGTTGTGTGTTTGAGCACATATATTACTATTTTTCTTGGAAATTCAACAAGATGCAATCATGAATTGTTGTGTCATTTTAAAGATCTCGTCGAGCTGATTAATTTGACACTTTGTTTAACAAATTTGGTCTTCATTTGCCGAAGCTATCGAGCTTCAAAGTTTGAAAAGTCACAAAAGTTGTGTGTTTGAGCACATAAAGTACTATTTTTCTTGGAAATTCAACAAGATGCAATCATGATGTGTTGTGTCATTTTAAAGATCTCGTCGAGCTGATTAATTTGACACTTTGTTTAACAAATTTGGTCTTCATTTGCCGAAGCTATCGAGCTTCAAAGTTTGAAAAGTCACAAAAGTTGTGTGTTTGAGCACATAAAGTACTATTTTTCTTGGAAATTCAACAAGATGCAATCATGAATTGTTGTGTCATTTTAAAGATCTCGTCGAGCTGATTAATTTGACACTTTGTTTAACAAATTTGGTCCTCATTTGCCCAAGTAATCGAGCTTCAAAGTTTGAAAAGTCACAAAATATGTGTGTTTGAGCACATAAAGTACTATTTTTCTTGGAAATTCAACAAGATGCAATCATGATGTGTTGTGACATCTTCAAAATCTCGTCGAGCTGATTAATTTGACACTTTGTTTAACAAATTTGGTCTTCATTTGCCAAAGTTATCGAGCTTCAAAATTGGAAAAGTCACAAAAGTTGTGTGTTTGAGCACATAAAGTACTATTTTTCTTGGAAATTCAACAAGATGTAATAATGATGTGTTGTGTCATTTTAAAGATCTCGTCGAGCTGATTAATTTGACACTTTGGTTAACAAATTTGGTCCACATTTGCCAAAGTTATCGAGCTTCAAAGTTTGAAAAGTCACAAAAGTTGTGTGTTTGAGCACATAAAGTACTATTTTTCTTGGAAATTCAACAAGATGCAATCATGAATTGTTGTGTCATTTTAAAGATCTCGTCGAGCTGATTAATTTGACACTTTGTTTAACAAATTTGGTCCACATTTGCCAAAGTTATCGAGCTTCAAAATTTGAAAAGTCACAAAAGTTGTGTGTTTGAGCACATAAAGTACTATTTTTCCTGGAAGTTCAACAAGATGTAATCATGATGTGTTGTGACATCTTCAAAATCTCGTCGAGCTGATTAATTTGACACTTTGTTTAACAAATTTGGTCTTCATTTGCCAAAGTTATCGAGCTTCAAAATTGGAAAAGTCACAAAAGTGGTGTGTTTGAGCACATAAAGTACTATTTTTCTTGGAAATTCAACAAGATGCAATCATGAATTGTTGTGTCATTTTAAAGATCTCGTCGAGCTGATTAATTTGACACTTTGGTTAACAAATTTGGTCCACATTTGCCAAAGTTATCGAGCTTCAAATTTTGAAAAGTCACAAAAGTTGTGTGTTTGAGCACATATATTACTATTTTTCTTGGAAATTCAACAAGATGCAATCATGAATTGTTGTGTCATTTTAAAGATCTCGTCGAGCTGATTAATTTGACACTTTGTTTAACAAATTTGGTCTTCATTTGCCAAAGTTATCGAGCTTCAAAATTGGAAAAGTCACAAAAGTGGTGTGTTTGAGCACATAAAGTACTATTTTTCTTGGAAATTCAACAAGATGCAATCATGAATTGTTGTGTCAATTTAAAGATCTCGTCGAGCTGATTAATTTGACACTTTGTTTAACAAATTTGGTCCTCATTTGCCCAAGTAATCGAGCTTCAAAGTTTGAAAAGTCACAAAATATGTGTGTTTGAGCACATAAAGTACTATTTTTCTTGGAAATTCAACAAGATGCAATCATGATGTGTTGTGACATCTTCAAAATCTCGTCGAGCTGATTAATTTGACACTTTGTTTAACAAATTTGGTCTTCATTTGCCAAAGTTATCGAGCTTCAAAATTGGAAAAGTCACAAAAGTTGTGTGTTTGAGCACATAAAGTACTATTTTTCTTGGAAATTCAACAAGATGTAATAATGATGTGTTGTGTCATTTTAAAGATCTCGTCGAGCTGATTAATTTGACACTTTGGTTAACAAATTTGGTCCACATTTGCCAAAGTTATCGAGCTTCAAAGTTTGAAAAGTCACAAAAGTTGTGTGTTTGAGCACATAAAGTACTATTTTTCTTGGAAATTCAACAAGATGCAATCATGAATTGTTGTGTCATTTTAAAGATCTCGTCGAGCTGATTAATTTGACACTTTGTTTAACAAATTTGGTCCACATTTGCCAAAGTTATCGAGCTTCAAAATTTGAAAAGTCACAAAAGTTGTGTGTTTGAGCACATAAAGTACTATTTTTCCTGGAAGTTCAACAAGATGTAATCATGATGTGTTGTGACATCTTCAAAATCTCGTCGAGCTGATTAATTTGACACTTTGTTTAACAAATTTGGTCTTCATTTGCCAAAGTTATCGAGCTTCAAAATTGGAAAAGTCACAAAAGTGGTGTGTTTGAGCACATAAAGTACTATTTTTCTTGGAAATTCAACAAGATGCAATCATGAATTGTTGTGTCATTTTAAAGATCTCGTCGAGCTGATTAATTTGACACTTTGGTTAACAAATTTGGTCCACATTTGCCAAAGTTATCGAGCTTCAAATTTTGAAAAGTCACAAAAGTTGTGTGTTTGAGCACATATATTACTATTTTTCTTGGAAATTCAACAAGATGCAATCATGAATTGTTGTGTCATTTTAAAGATCTCGTCGAGCTGATTAATTTGACACTTTGGTTAACAAATTTGGTCCACATTTGCCAAAGTTATCGAGCTTCAAATTTTGAAAAGTCACAAAAGTTGTGTGTTTGAGCACATATATTACTATTTTTCTTGGAAATTCAACAAGATGCAATCATGAATTGTTGTGTCATTTTAAAGATCTCGTCGAGCTGATTAATTTGACACTTTGTTTAACAAATTTGGTCTTCATTTGCCGAAGCTATCGAGCTTCAAAGTTTGAAAAGTCACAAAAGTTGTGTGTTTGAGCACATAAAGTACTATTTTTCTTGGAAATTCAACAAGATGCAATCATGAATTGTTGTGTCATTTTAAAGATCTCGTCGAGCTGATTAATTTGACACTTTGTTTAACAAATTTGGTCTTCATTTGCCGAAGCTATCGAGCTTCAAAGTTTGAAAAGTCACAAAACTTGTGTGTTTGAGCACATAAAGTACTATTTTTCTTGGAAATTCAACAAGATGCAATCATGAATTGTTGTGTCAGTTTAAAGATCTCGTCGAGCTGATTAATTTGACACTTTGGTTAACAAAATTGGTCCACATTTGCCAAAGTTATCGAGCTTCAAAGTTTGAAAAGTCACAAAAGTTGTGTGTTTGAGCACATAAAGTACTATTTTTCTTGGAAATTCAACAAGATGCAATCATGAATTGTTGTGTCATTTTAAAGATCTCGTCGAGCTGATTAATTTGACACTTTGTTTAACAAATTTGGTCCACATTTGCCAAAGTTATCGAGCTTCAAAGTTTGAAAAGTCACAAAAGTTGTGTGTTTGAGCACATATATTACTATTTTTCTTGGAAATTCAACAAGATGCAATCATGAATTGATGTGTCATTTTAAAGATCTCGTCGAGCTGATTAATTTGACACTTTGTTTAACAAATTTGGTCTTCATTTGCCGAAGCTATCGAGCTTCAAAGTTTGAAAAGTCACAAAAGTTGTGTGTTTGAGCACATAAAGTACTATTTTTCTTGGAAATTCAACAAGATGCAATCATGAATTGTTGTGTCATTTTAAAGATCTCGTCGAGCTGATTAATTTGACACTTTGGTTAACAAATTTGGTCCACATTTGCCAAAGTTATCGAGCTTCAAATTTTGAAAAGTCACAAAAGTTGTGTGTTTGAGCACATATATTACTATTTTTCTTGGAAATTCAACAAGATGCAATCATGAATTGTTGTGTCATTTTAAAGATCTCGTCGAGCTGATTAATTTGACACTTTGTTTAACAAATTTGGTCTTCATTTGCCGAAGCTATCGAGCTTCAAAGTTTGAAAAGTCACAAAAGTTGTGTGTTTGAGCACATAAAGTACTATTTTTCTTGGAAATTCAACAAGATGCAATCATGATGTGTTGTGACATATTCAAAATCTCGTCGAGCTGATTAATTTGACACTTTATTTAACAAATTTGGTCCTCATTTGCCGAAGTTATCGAGCTTCAAAGTTTGAAAAGTCACAAAAGTTGTGTGTTTGAGCACATAAAGTACTATTTTTCGTGGAAGTTCAACAAGATGTAATCATGATGTGTTGTGACATCTTCAAAGTCTCGTTGAGGTGATTACTTTGACACTTTGTTTAAGAAATTTGGTCCTCATTTGCCAAAGTTATCGAGCTTCAAAGTTTGAAAAGTCACAAAATATGTGTGTTTGAGCACATAAAGTACTATTTTTCTTGGAAATTCAACAAGATGCAATCATGATGTGTTGTGACATCTTCAAAATCTCGTCGAGCTGATTAATTTGACACTTTGTTTAACAAATTTGGTCCTCATTTGCCGAAGTTATCGAGCTTCAAAGTTTGAAAAGTCACAAAAGTTGTGTGTTTGAGCACATAAAGTACTATTTTTCTTGGAAATTCAACAAGATGCAATCATGAATTGTTGTGTCATTTTAAAGATCTCGTCGAGCTGATTAATTTGACACTTTGGTTAACAAATTTGGTCCACATTTGCCAAAGTTATCGAGCTTCAAATTTTGAAAAGTCACAAAAGTTGTGTGTTTGAGCACATATATTACTATTTTTCTTGGAAATTCAACAAGATGCAATCATGAATTGTTGTGTCATTTTAAAGATCTCGTCGAGCTGATTAATTTGACACTTTGTTTAACAAATTTGGTTCACATTTGCCGAAGTTATCGAGCTTCAAAATTGGAAAAGTCACAAAAGTTGTGTGTTTGAGCACATAAAGTACTATTTTTCTTGGAAATTCAACAAGATGTAATAATGATGTGTTGTGTCATTTTAAAGATCTCGTCGAGCTGATTAATTTGACACTTTGGTTAACAAATTTGGTCCACATTTGCCAAAGTTATCGAGCTTCAAAGTTTGAAAAGTCACAAAAGTTGTGTGTTTGAGCACATAAAGTACTATTTTTCTTGGAAATTCAACAAGATGCAATCATGAATTGTTGTGTCATTTTAAAGATCTCGTCGAGCTGATTAATTTGACACTTTGTTTAACAAATTTGGTCCACATTTGCCAAAGTTATCGAGCTTCAAAATTTGAAAAGTCACAAAAGTTGTGTGTTTGAGCACATAAAGTACTATTTTTCCTGGAAGTTCAACAAGATGTAATCATGATGTGTTGTGACATCTTCAAAATCTCGTCGAGCTGATTAATTTGACACTTTGTTTAACAAATTTGGTCTTCATTTGCCAAAGTTATCGAGCTTCAAAATTGGAAAAGTCACAAAAGTGGTGTGTTTGAGCACATAAAGTACTATTTTTCTTGGAAATTCAACAAGATGCAATCATGAATTGTTGTGTCATTTTAAAGATCTCGTCGAGCTGATTAATTTGACACTTTGGTTAACAAATTTGGTCCACATTTGCCAAAGTTATCGAGCTTCAAATTTTGAAAAGTCACAAAAGTTGTGTGTTTGAGCACATAAAGTACTATTTTTCTTGGAAATTCAACAAGATGCAATCATGAATTGTTGTGTCATTTTAAAGATCTCGTCGAGCTGATTAATTTGACACTTTGTTTAACAAATTTGGTCTTCATTTGCCAAAGTTATCGAGCTTCAAAATTGGAAAAGTCACAAAAGTGGTGTGTTTGAGCACATAAAGTACTATTTTTCTTGGAAATTCAACAAGATGCAATCATGAATTGTTGTGTCATTTTAAAGATCTCGTCGAGCTGATTAATTTGACACTTTGTTTAACAAATTTGGTCTTCATTTGCCGAAGCTATCGAGCTTCAAAGTTTGAAAAGTCACAAAAGTTGTGTGTTTGAGCACATAAAGTACTATTTTTCTTGGAAATTCAACAAGATGCAATCATGAATTGTTGTGTCATTTGAAAGATCTCGTCGAGCTGATTAATTTGACACTTTGGTTAACAAATTTGGTCCACATTTGCCAAAGTTATCGAGCTTCAAATTTTGAAAAGTCACAAAAGTTGTGTGTTTGAGCACATATATTACTATTTTTCTTGGAAATTCAACAAGATGCAATCATGAATTGTTGTGTCATTTTAAAGATCTCGTCGAGCTGATTAATTTGACACTTTGGTTAACAAATTTGGTCCACATTTGCCAAAGTTATCGAGCTTCAAATTTTGAAAAGTCACAAAAGTTGTGTGTTTGAGCACATAAAGTACTATTTTTCTTGGAAATTCAACAAGATGCAATCATGAATTGTTGTGTCATTTTAAAGATCTCGTCGAGCTGATTAATTTGACACTTTGTTTAACAAATTTGGTCCTCATTTGCCAAAGTTATCGAGCTTCAAAGTTTGAAAAGTCACAAAATATGTGTGTTTGAGCACATAAAGTACTATTTTTCTTGGAAATTCAACAAGATGCAATCATGATGTGTTGTGACATCTTCAAAATCTCGTCGAGCTGATTAATTTGACACTTTGTTTAACAAATTTGGTCTTCATTTGCCAAAGTTATCGAGCTTCAAAATTGGAAAAGTCACAAAAGTGGTGTGTTTGAACACATAAAGTACTATTTTTCCTGGAAATTCAACAAGATGTAATAATGATGTGTTGTGTCATTTTAAAGATCTCGTCGAGCTGATTAATTTGACACTTTGGTTAACAAATTTGGTCCACATTTGCCAAAGTTATCGAGCTTCAAAGTTTGAAAAGTCACAAAAGTTGTGTGTTTGAGCACATAAAGTACTATTTTTCTTGGAAATTCAACAAGATGCAATCATGAATTGTTGTGTCATTTTAAAGATCTCGTCGAGCTGATTAATTTGACACTTTGTTTAACAAATTTGGTCTTCATTTGCCGAAGCTATCGAGCTTCAAAGTTTGAAAAGTCACAAAAGTTGTGTGTTTGAGCACATAAAGTACTATTTTTCTTGGAAATTCAACAAGATGCAATCATGAATTGTTGTGTCATTTTAAAGATCTCGTCGAGCTGATTAATTTGACACTTTGGTTAACAAATTTGGTCCACATTTGCCAAAGTTATCGAGCTTCAAAGTTTGAAAAGTCACAAAAGTTGTGTGTTTGAGCACATAAAGTACTATTTTTCTTGGAAATTCAACAAGATGCAATCATGAATTGTTGTGTCATTTTAAAGATCTCGTCGAGCTGATTAATTTGACACTTTGTTTAACAAATTTGGTCCACATTTGCCAAAGTTATCGAGCTTCAAAGTTTGAAAAGTCACAAAAGTTGTGTGTTTGAGCACATATATTACTATTTTTCTTGGAAATTCAACAAGATGCAATCATGAATTGATGTGTCATTTTAAAGATCTCGTCGAGCTGATTAATTTGACACTTTGTTTAACAAATTTGGTCCTCATTTGCCAAAGTTATCGAGCTTCAAAGTTTGAAAAGTCACAAAATATGTGTGTTTGAGCACATAAAGTACTATTTTTCTTGGAAATTCAACAAGATGCAATCATGATGTGTTGTGACATCTTCAAAATCTCGTCGAGCTGATTAATTTGACACTTTGTTTAACAAATTTGGTCTTCATTTGCCAAAGTTATCGAGCTTCAAAATTGGAAAAGTCACAAAAGTGGTGTGTTTGAACACATAAAGTACTATTTTTCTTGGAAATTCAACAAGATGCAATCATGATGTGTTGTGACATCTTCAAAATCTCGTCGAGCTGATTAATTTGACACTTTGGTTAACAAATTTGGTCCACATTTGCCAAAGTTATCGAGCTTCAAAGTTTGAAAAGTCACAAAAGTTGTGTGTTTGAGCACATAAAGTACTATTTTTCTTGGAAATTCAACAAGATGCAATCATGAATTGTTGTGTCATTTGAAAGATCTCGTCGAGCTGATTAATTTGACACTTTGGTTAACAAATTTGGTCCACATTTGCCAAAGTTATCGAGCTTCAAATTTTGAAAAGTCACAAAAGTTGTGTGTTTGAGCACATATATTACTATTTTTCTTGGAAATTCAACAAGATGCAATCATGAATTGATGTGTCATTTTAAAGATCTCGTCGAGCTGATTAATTTGACACTTTGGTTAACAAATTTGGTCCACATTTGCCAAAGTTATCGAGCTTCAAAGTTTGAAAAGTCACAAAAGTTGTGTGTTTGAGCACATAAAGTACTATTTTTCTTGGAAATTCAACAAGATGCAATCATGAATTGTTGTGTCATTTTAAAGATCTCGTCGAGCTTATTAATTTGACACTTTGTTTAACAAATTTGGTCCACATTTGCCAAAGTTATCGAGCTTCAAAGTTTGAAAAGTCACAAAAGTTGTGTGTTTGAGCACATATATTACTATTTTTCTTGGAAATTCAACAAGATGCAATCATGAATTGATGTGTCATTTTAAAGATCTCGTCGAGCTGATTAATTTGACACTTTGGTTAACAAATTTGGTCCACATTTGCCAAAGTTATCGAGCTTCAAAGTTTGAAAAGTCACAAAAGTTGTGTGTTTGAGCACATAAAGTACTATTTTTCTTGGAAATTCAACAAGATGCAATCATGAATTGTTGTGTCATTTTAAAGATCTCGTCGAGCTGATTAATTTGACACTTTGTTTAACAAATTTGGTCCTCATTTGCCAAAGTTATCGAGCTTCAAAGTTTGAAAAGTCACAAAATATGTGTGTTTGAGCACATAAAGTACTATTTTTCTTGGAAATTCAACAAGATGCAATCATGATGTGTTGTGACATCTTCAAAATCTCGTCGAGCTGATTAATTTGACACTTTGTTTAACAAATTTGGTCTTCATTTGCCAAAGTTATCGAGCTTCAAAATTGGAAAAGTCACAAAAGTGGTGTGTTTGAACACATAAAGTACTATTTTTCTTGGAAATTCAACAAGATGCAATCATGAATTGTTGTGTCATTTTAAAGATCTCGTCGAGCTGATTAATTTGACACTTTGTTTAACAAATTTGGTCCACATTTGCCAAAGTTATCGAGCTTCAAAGTTTGAAAAGTCACAAAAGTTGTGTGTTTGAGCACATATATTACTATTTTTCTTGGAAATTCAACAAGATGCAATCATGAATTGATGTGTCATTTTAAAGATCTCGTCGAGCTGATTAATTTGACACTTTGTTTAACAAATTTGGTCTTCATTTGCCGAAGCTATCGAGCTTCAAAGTTTGAAAAGTCACAAAAGTTGTGTGTTTGAGCACATAAAGTACTATTTTTCTTGGAAATTCAACAAGATGCAATCATGAATTGTTGTGTCATTTTAAAGATCTCGTCGAGCTGATTAATTTGACACTTTGTTTAACAAATTTGGTCCTCATTTGCCAAAGTTATCGAGCTTCAAAGTTTGAAAAGTCACAAAATATGTGTGTTTGAGCACATAAAGTACTATTTTTCTTGGAAATTCAACAAGATGCAATCATGATGTGTTGTGACATCTTCAAAATCTCGTCGAGCTGATTAATTTGACACTTTGTTTAACAAATTTGGTCCTCATTTGCCGAAGTTATCGAGCTTCAAAGTTTGAAAAGTCACAAAAGTTGTGTGTTTGAGCACATAAAGTACTATTTTTCTTGGAAATTCAACAAGATGCAATCATGAATTGTTGTGTCATTTTAAAGATCTCGTCGAGCTGATTAATTTGACACTTTGTTTAACAAATTTGGTTCACATTTGCCGAAGTTATCGAGCTTCAAAGTTTGAAAAGTAACAAAATATGTGTGTTTGAGCACATAAAATACTATTTTTCTTGGAAGTTCAACAAGACGCAATCATGATATGTTGTGACATCTTCAAAATCTCGTTGAGGTGATTACTTTGACAATTTGTTTAAGAAATTTGGTCCACATTTGCCGAAGTTATCGAGCTTCAAAGTTTGAAAAGTCACAAAAGTTGTGAGTTTGACCACATAATGTACTATTTTTCTTGGAAATTCAACAAGATGTAATAATGATGTGTTGTGTCATTTTAAAGATCTCGTCGAGCTGATTAATTTGACACTTTGGTTAACAAATTTGGTCCACATTTGCCAAAGTTATCGAGCTTCAAAGTTTGAAAAGTCACAAAAGTTGTGTGTTTGAGCACATAAAGTACTATTTTTCTTGGAAATTCAACAAGATGCAATCATGAATTGTTGTGTCATTTTAAAGATCTCGTCGAGCTGATTAATTTGACACTTTGTTTAACAAATTTGGTCCACATTTGCCAAAGTTATCGAGCTTCAAAGTTTGAAAAGTCACAAAAGTTGTGTGTTTGAGCACATATATTACTATTTTTCTTGGAAATTCAACAAGATGCAATCATGAATTGATGTGTCATTTTAAAGATCTCGTCGAGCTGATTAATTTGACACTTTGTTTAACAAATTTGGTCTTCATTTGCCGAAGCTATCGAGCTTCAAAGTTTGAAAAGTCACAAAATATGTGTGTTTGAGCACATAAAGTACTATTTTTCTTGGAAATTCAACAAGATGCAATCATGATGTGTTGTGACATCTTCAAAATCTCGTCGAGCTGATTAATTTGACACTTTGTTTAACAAATTTGGTCTTCATTTGCCAAAGTTATCGAGCTTCAAAATTGGAAAAGTCACAAAAGTGGTGTGTTTGAACACATAAAGTACTATTTTTCTTGGAAATTCAACAAGATGTAATAATGATGTGTTGTGTCATTTTAAAGATCTCGTCGAGCTGATTAATTTGACACTTTGGTTAACAAATTTGGTCCACATTTGCCAAAGTTATCGAGCTTCAAAGTTTGAAAAGTCACAAAAGTTGTGTGTTTGAGCACATAAAGTACTATTTTTCTTGGAAATTCAACAAGATGCAATCATGAATTGTTGTGTCATTTTAAAGATCTCGTCGAGCTGATTAATTTGACACTTTGTTTAACAAATTTGGTCTTCATTTGCCAAAGTTATCGAGCTTCAAAATTGGAAAAGTCACAAAAGTGGTGTGTTTGAGCACATAAAGTACTATTTTTCTTGGAAATTCAACAAGATGCAATCATGAATTGTTGTGTCATTTTAAAGATCTCGTCGAGCTGATTAATTTGACACTTTGGTTAACAAATTTGGTCCACATTTGCCAAAGTTATCGAGCTTCAAATTTTGAAAAGTCACAAAAGTTGTGTGTTTGAGCACATAAAGTACTATTTTTCTTGGAAATTCAACAAGATGCAATCATGAATTGTTGTGTCATTTTAAAGATCTCGTCGAGCTGATTAATTTGACACTTTGTTTAACAAATTTGGTCTTCATTTGCCAAAGTTATCGAGCTTCAAAATTGGAAAAGTCACAAAAGTGGTGTGTTTGAGCACATAAAGTACTATTTTTCTTGGAAATTCAACAAGATGCAATCATGAATTGTTGTGTCATTTTAAAGATCTCGTCGAGCTGATTAATTTGACACTTTGTTTAACAAATTTGGTCTTCATTTGCCGAAGCTATCGAGCTTCAAAGTTTGAAAAGTCACAAAAGTTGTGTGTTTGAGCACATAAAGTACTATTTTTCTTGGAAATTCAACAAGATGCAATCATGAATTGTTGTGTCATTTGAAAGATCTCGTCGAGCTGATTAATTTGACACTTTGGTTAACAAATTTGGTCCACATTTGCCAAAGTTATCGAGCTTCAAATTTTGAAAAGTCACAAAAGTTGTGTGTTTGAGCACATATATTACTATTTTTCTTGGAAATTCAACAAGATGCAATCATGATGTGTTGTGACATCTTCAAAATCTCGTCGAGCTGATTAATTTGACACTTTGTTTAACAAATTTGGTCTTCATTTGCCAAAGTTATCGAGCTTCAAAATTGGAAAAGTCACAAAAGTGGTGTGTTTGAACACATAAAGTACTATTTTTCTTGGAAATTCAACAAGATGCAATCATGATGTGTTGTGACATCTTCAAAATCTCGTCGAGCTGATTAATTTGACACTTTGGTTAACAAATTTGGTCCACATTTGCCAAAGTTATCGAGCTTCAAAGTTTGAAAAGTCACAAAAGTTGTGTGTTTGAGCACATAAAGTACTATTTTTCTTGGAAATTCAACAAGATGCAATCATGAATTGTTGTGTCATTTGAAAGATCTCGTCGAGCTGATTAATTTGACACTTTGGTTAACAAATTTGGTCCACATTTGCCAAAGTTATCGAGCTTCAAATTTTGAAAAGTCACAAAAGTTGTGTGTTTGAGCACATATATTACTATTTTTCTTGGAAATTCAACAAGATGCAATCATGAATTGATGTGTCATTTTAAAGATCTCGTCGAGCTGATTAATTTGACACTTTGGTTAACAAATTTGGTCCACATTTGCCAAAGTTATCGAGCTTCAAAGTTTGAAAAGTCACAAAAGTTGTGTGTTTGAGCACATAAAGTACTATTTTTCTTGGAAATTCAACAAGATGCAATCATGAATTGTTGTGTCATTTTAAAGATCTCGTCGAGCTTATTAATTTGACACTTTGTTTAACAAATTTGGTCCACATTTGCCAAAGTTATCGAGCTTCAAAGTTTGAAAAGTCACAAAAGTTGTGTGTTTGAGCACATATATTACTATTTTTCTTGGAAATTCAACAAGATGCAATCATGAATTGATGTGTCATTTTAAAGATCTCGTCGAGCTGATTAATTTGACACTTTGGTTAACAAATTTGGTCCACATTTGCCAAAGTTATCGAGCTTCAAAGTTTGAAAAGTCACAAAAGTTGTGTGTTTGAGCACATAAAGTACTATTTTTCTTGGAAATTCAACAAGATGCAATCATGAATTGTTGTGTCATTTTAAAGATCTCGTCGAGCTGATTAATTTGACACTTTGTTTAACAAATTTGGTCCTCATTTGCCAAAGTTATCGAGCTTCAAAGTTTGAAAAGTCACAAAATATGTGTGTTTGAGCACATAAAGTACTATTTTTCTTGGAAATTCAACAAGATGCAATCATGATGTGTTGTGACATCTTCAAAATCTCGTCGAGCTGATTAATTTGACACTTTGTTTAACAAATTTGGTCTTCATTTGCCAAAGTTATCGAGCTTCAAAATTGGAAAAGTCACAAAAGTGGTGTGTTTGAACACATAAAGTACTATTTTTCTTGGAAATTCAACAAGATGCAATCATGAATTGTTGTGTCATTTTAAAGATCTCGTCGAGCTGATTAATTTGACACTTTGTTTAACAAATTTGGTCCACATTTGCCAAAGTTATCGAGCTTCAAAGTTTGAAAAGTCACAAAAGTTGTGTGTTTGAGCACATATATTACTATTTTTCTTGGAAATTCAACAAGATGCAATCATGAATTGATGTGTCATTTTAAAGATCTCGTCGAGCTGATTAATTTGACACTTTGTTTAACAAATTTGGTCTTCATTTGCCGAAGCTATCGAGCTTCAAAGTTTGAAAAGTCACAAAAGTTGTGTGTTTGAGCACATAAAGTACTATTTTTCTTGGAAATTCAACAAGATGCAATCATGAATTGTTGTGTCATTTTAAAGATCTCGTCGAGCTGATTAATTTGACACTTTGTTTAACAAATTTGGTCCTCATTTGCCAAAGTTATCGAGCTTCAAAGTTTGAAAAGTCACAAAATATGTGTGTTTGAGCACATAAAGTACTATTTTTCTTGGAAATTCAACAAGATGCAATCATGATGTGTTGTGACATCTTCAAAATCTCGTCGAGCTGATTAATTTGACACTTTGTTTAACAAATTTGGTCCTCATTTGCCGAAGTTATCGAGCTTCAAAGTTTGAAAAGTCACAAAAGTTGTGTGTTTGAGCACATAAAGTACTATTTTTCTTGGAAATTCAACAAGATGCAATCATGAATTGTTGTGTCATTTTAAAGATCTCGTCGAGCTGATTAATTTGACACTTTGTTTAACAAATTTGGTTCACATTTGCCGAAGTTATCGAGCTTCAAAGTTTGAAAAGTAACAAAATATGTGTGTTTGAGCACATAAAATACTATTTTTCTTGGAAGTTCAACAAGACGCAATCATGATATGTTGTGACATCTTCAAAATCTCGTTGAGGTGATTACTTTGACAATTTGTTTAAGAAATTTGGTCCACATTTGCCGAAGTTATCGAGCTTCAAAGTTTGAAAAGTCACAAAAGTTGTGAGTTTGACCACATAATGTACTATTTTTCTTGGAAATTCAACAAGATGTAATAATGATGTGTTGTGTCATTTTAAAGATCTCGTCGAGCTGATTAATTTGACACTTTGGTTAACAAATTTGGTCCACATTTGCCAAAGTTATCGAGCTTCAAAGTTTGAAAAGTCACAAAAGTTGTGTGTTTGAGCACATAAAGTACTATTTTTCTTGGAAATTCAACAAGATGCAATCATGAATTGTTGTGTCATTTTAAAGATCTCGTCGAGCTGATTAATTTGACACTTTGTTTAACAAATTTGGTCCACATTTGCCAAAGTTATCGAGCTTCAAAGTTTGAAAAGTCACAAAAGTTGTGTGTTTGAGCACATATATTACTATTTTTCTTGGAAATTCAACAAGATGCAATCATGAATTGATGTGTCATTTTAAAGATCTCGTCGAGCTGATTAATTTGACACTTTGTTTAACAAATTTGGTCTTCATTTGCCGAAGCTATCGAGCTTCAAAGTTTGAAAAGTCACAAAATATGTGTGTTTGAGCACATAAAGTACTATTTTTCTTGGAAATTCAACAAGATGCAATCATGATGTGTTGTGACATCTTCAAAATCTCGTCGAGCTGATTAATTTGACACTTTGTTTAACAAATTTGGTCTTCATTTGCCAAAGTTATCGAGCTTCAAAATTGGAAAAGTCACAAAAGTGGTGTGTTTGAACACATAAAGTACTATTTTTCTTGGAAATTCAACAAGATGTAATAATGATGTGTTGTGTCATTTTAAAGATCTCGTCGAGCTGATTAATTTGACACTTTGGTTAACAAATTTGGTCCACATTTGCCAAAGTTATCGAGCTTCAAAGTTTGAAAAGTCACAAAAGTTGTGTGTTTGAGCACATAAAGTACTATTTTTCTTGGAAATTCA
The DNA here is from genome assembly GCF_040115645.1 of Euwallacea fornicatus. Lineage (NCBI taxonomy): Eukaryota > Metazoa > Arthropoda > Insecta > Coleoptera > Curculionidae > Euwallacea > Euwallacea fornicatus. Next base: position 153,429 of record NW_027096055.1, on the reverse strand, counting down.
ACAAGATGCAATCATGAATTGTTGTGTCATTTTAAAGATCTCGTCGAGCTGATTAATTTGACACTTTGTTTAACAAATTTGGTCCTCATTTGCCAAAGTTATCGAGCTTCAAAGTTTGAAAAGTCACAAAATATGTGTGTTTGAGCACATAAAGTACTATTTTTCTTGGAAATTCAACAAGATGCAATCATGATGTGTTGTGACATCTTCAAAATCTCGTCGAGCTGATTAATTTGACACTTTGTTTAACAAATTTGGTCTTCATTTGCCAAAGTTATCGAGCTTCAAAATTGGAAAAGTCACAAAAGTGGTGTGTTTGAACACATAAAGTACTATTTTTCTTGGAAATTCAACAAGATGTAATAATGATGTGTTGTGTCATTTTAAAGATCTCGTCGAGCTGATTAATTTGACACTTTGGTTAACAAATTTGGTCCACATTTGCCAAAGTTATCGAGCTTCAAAGTTTGAAAAGTCACAAAAGTTGTGTGTTTGAGCACATAAAGTACTATTTTTCTTGGAAATTCAACAAGATGCAATCATGAATTGTTGTGTCATTTTAAAGATCTCGTCGAGCTGATTAATTTGACACTTTGTTTAACAAATTTGGTCCTCATTTGCCAAAGTTATCGAGCTTCAAAGTTTGAAAAGTCACAAAATATGTGTGTTTGAGCACATAAAGTACTATTTTTCTTGGAAATTCAACAAGATGCAATCATGATGTGTTGTGACATCTTCAAAATCTCGTCGAGCTGATTAATTTGACACTTTGTTTAACAAATTTGGTCCTCATTTGCCAAAGTTATCGAGCTTCAAAGTTTGAAAAGTCACAAAATATGTGTGTTTGAGCACATAAAGTACTATTTTTCTTGGAAATTCAACAAGATGCAATCATGATGTGTTGTGACATCTTCAAAATCTCGTCGAGCTGATTAATTTGACACTTTGTTTAACAAATTTGGTCTTCATTTGCCGAAGCTATCGAGCTTCAAAGTTTGAAAAGTCACAAAAGTTGTGTGTTTGAGCACATAAAGTACTATTTTTCTTGGAAATTCAACAAGATGCAATCATGAATTGTTGTGTCATTTTAAAGATCTCGTCGAGCTGATTAATTTGACACTTTGTTTAACAAATTTGGTCCTCATTTGCCAAAGTTATCGAGCTTCAAAGTTTGAAAAGTCACAAAATATGTGTGTTTGAGCACATAAAGTACTATTTTTCTTGGAAATTCAACAAGATGCAATCATGATGTGTTGTGACATCTTCAAAATCTCGTCGAGCTGATTAATTTGACACTTTGTTTAACAAATTTGGTCCTCATTTGCCGAAGTTATCGAGCTTCAAAGTTTGAAAAGTCACAAAAGTTGTGTGTTTGAGCACATAAAGTACTATTTTTCTTGGAAATTCAACAAGATGCAATCATGAATTGTTGTGTCATTTTAAAGATCTCGTCGAGCTGATTAATTTGACACTTTGTTTAACAAATTTGGTTCACATTTGCCGAAGTTATCGAGCTTCAAAGTTTGAAAAGTAACAAAATATGTGTGTTTGAGCACATAAAATACTATTTTTCTTGGAAGTTCAACAAGACGCAATCATGATATGTTGTGACATCTTCAAAATCTCGTTGAGGTGATTACTTTGACAATTTGTTTAAGAAATTTGGTCCACATTTGCCGAAGTTATCGAGCTTCAAAGTTTGAAAAGTCACAAAAGTTGTGAGTTTGACCACATAATGTACTATTTTTCTTGGAAATTCAACAAGATGTAATAATGATGTGTTGTGTCATTTTAAAGATCTCGTCGAGCTGATTAATTTGACACTTTGGTTAACAAATTTGGTCCACATTTGCCAAAGTTATCGAGCTTCAAAGTTTGAAAAGTCACAAAAGTTGTGTGTTTGAGCACATAAAGTACTATTTTTCTTGGAAATTCAACAAGATGCAATCATGAATTGTTGTGTCATTTTAAAGATCTCGTCGAGCTGATTAATTTGACACTTTGTTTAACAAATTTGGTCCACATTTGCCAAAGTTATCGAGCTTCAAAGTTTGAAAAGTCACAAAAGTTGTGTGTTTGAGCACATATATTACTATTTTTCTTGGAAATTCAACAAGATGCAATCATGAATTGATGTGTCATTTTAAAGATCTCGTCGAGCTGATTAATTTGACACTTTGTTTAACAAATTTGGTCCTCATTTGCCAAAGTTATCGAGCTTCAAAGTTTGAAAAGTCACAAAATATGTGTGTTTGAGCACATAAAGTACTATTTTTCTTGGAAATTCAACAAGATGCAATCATGATGTGTTGTGACATCTTCAAAATCTCGTCGAGCTGATTAATTTGACACTTTGTTTAACAAATTTGGTCTTCATTTGCCAAAGTTATCGAGCTTCAAAATTGGAAAAGTCACAAAAGTGGTGTGTTTGAACACATAAAGTACTATTTTTCTTGGAAATTCAACAAGATGCAATCATGAATTGTTGTGTCATTTTAAAGATCTCGTCGAGCTGATCAATTTGACACTTTGTTTAACAAATTTGGTCCACATTTGCCAAAGTTATCGAGCTTCAAAGTTTGAAAAGTCACAAAAGTTGTGTGTTTGAGCACATATATTACTATTTTTCTTGGAAATTCAACAAGATGCAATCATGAATTGATGTGTCATTTTAAAGATCTCGTCGAGCTGATTAATTTGACACTTTGTTTAACAAATTTGGTCTTCATTTGCCGAAGCTATCGAGCTTCAAAGTTTGAAAAGTCACAAAAGTTGTGTGTTTGAGCACATAAAGTACTATTTTTCTTGGAAATTCAACAAGATGCAATCATGAATTGTTGTGTCATTTTAAAGATCTCGTCGAGCTGATTAATTTGACACTTTGTTTAACAAATTTGGTCCTCATTTGCCAAAGTTATCGAGCTTCAAAGTTTGAAAAGTCACAAAATATGTGTGTTTGAGCACATAAAGTACTATTTTTCTTGGAAATTCAACAAGATGCAATCATGATGTGTTGTGACATCTTCAAAATCTCGTCGAGCTGATTAATTTGACACTTTGTTTAACAAATTTGGTCCTCATTTGCCGAAGTTATCGAGCTTCAAAGTTTGAAAAGTCACAAAAGTTGTGTGTTTGAGCACATAAAGTACTATTTTTCTTGGAAATTCAACAAGATGCAATCATGAATTGTTGTGTCATTTTAAAGATCTCGTCGAGCTGATTAATTTGACACTTTGTTTAACAAATTTGGTTCACATTTGCCGAAGTTATCGAGCTTCAAAGTTTGAAAAGTAACAAAATATGTGTGTTTGAGCACATAAAATACTATTTTTCTTGGAAGTTCAACAAGACGCAATCATGATATGTTGTGACATCTTCAAAATCTCGTTGAGGTGATTACTTTGACAATTTGTTTAAGAAATATGGTCCACATTTGCCGAAGTTATCGAGCTTCAAAGTTTGAAAAGTCACAAAAGTTGTGAGTTTGACCACATAATGTACTATTTTTCTTGGAAATTCAACAAGATGTAATAATGATGTGTTGTGTCATTTTAAAGATCTCGTCGAGCTGATTAATTTGACACTTTGGTTAACAAATTTGGTCCACATTTGCCAAAGTTATCGAGCTTCAAAGTTTGAAAAGTCACAAAAGTTGTGTGTTTGAGCACATAAAGTACTATTTTTCTTGGAAATTCAACAAGATGCAATCATGAATTGTTGTGTCATTTTAAAGATCTCGTCGAGCTGATTAATTTGACACTTTGTTTAACAAATTTGGTCCACATTTGCCAAAGTTATCGAGCTTCAAAGTTTGAAAAGTCACAAAAGTTGTGTGTTTGAGCACATATATTACTATTTTTCTTGGAAATTCAACAAGATGCAATCATGAATTGATGTGTCATTTTAAAGATCTCGTCGAGCTGATTAATTTGACACTTTGGTTAACAAATTTGGTCCACATTTGCCAAAGTTATCGAGCTTCAAAGTTTGAAAAGTCACAAAAGTTGTGTGTTTGAGCACATAAAGTACTATTTTTCTTGGAAATTCAACAAGATGCAATCATGAATTGTTGTGTCATTTTAAAGATCTCGTCGAGCTGATTAATTTGACACTTTGTTTAACAAATTTGGTCCTCATTTGCCAAAGTTATCGAGCTTCAAAGTTTGAAAAGTCACAAAATATGTGTGTTTGAGCACATAAAGTACTATTTTTCTTGGAAATTCAACAAGATGCAATCATGATGTGTTGTGACATCTTCAAAATCTCGTCGAGCTGATTAATTTGACACTTTGTTTAACAAATTTGGTCTTCATTTGCCAAAGTTATCGAGCTTCAAAATTGGAAAAGTCACAAAAGTGGTGTGTTTGAACACATAAAGTACTATTTTTCTTGGAAATTCAACAAGATGTAATAATGATGTGTTGTGTCATTTTAAAGATCTCGTCGAGCTGATTAATTTGACACTTTGGTTAACAAATTTGGTCCACATTTGCCAAAGTTATCGAGCTTCAAAGTTTGAAAAGTCACAAAAGTTGTGTGTTTGAGCACATAAAGTACTATTTTTCTTGGAAATTCAACAAGATGCAATCATGAATTGTTGTGTCATTTTAAAGATCTCGTCGAGCTGATTAATTTGACACTTTGTTTAACAAATTTGGTCCTCATTTGCCAAAGTTATCGAGCTTCAAAGTTTGAAAAGTCACAAAATATGTGTGTTTGAGCACATAAAGTACTATTTTTCTTGGAAATTCAACAAGATGCAATCATGATGTGTTGTGACATCTTCAAAATCTCGTCGAGCTGATTAATTTGACACTTTGTTTAACAAATTTGGTCCTCATTTGCCAAAGTTATCGAGCTTCAAAGTTTGAAAAGTCACAAAATATGTGTGTTTGAGCACATAAAGTACTATTTTTCTTGGAAATTCAACAAGATGCAATCATGATGTGTTGTGACATCTTCAAAATCTCGTCGAGCTGATTAATTTGACACTTTGTTTAACAAATTTGGTCCTCATTTGCCGAAGTTATCGAGCTTCAAAGTTTGAAAAGTCACAAAAGTTGTGTGTTTGAGCACATAAAGTACTATTTTTCTTGGAAATTCAACAAGATGCAATCATGAATTGTTGTGTCATTTTAAAGATCTCGTCGAGCTGATTAATTTGACACTTTGTTTAACAAATTTGGTTCACATTTGCCGAAGTTATCGAGCTTCAAAGTTTGAAAAGTAACAAAATATGTGTGTTTGAGCACATAAAATACTATTTTTCTTGGAAGTTCAACAAGACGCAATCATGATATGTTGTGACATCTTCAAAATCTCGTTGAGGTGATTACTTTGACAATTTGTTTAAGAAATATGGTCCACATTTGCCGAAGTTATCGAGCTTCAAAGTTTGAAAAGTCACAAAAGTTGTGAGTTTGACCACATAATGTACTATTTTTCTTGGAAATTCAACAAGATGTAATAATGATGTGTTGTGTCATTTTAAAGATCTCGTCGAGCTGATTAATTTGACACTTTGGTTAACAAATTTGGTCCACATTTGCCAAAGTTATCGAGCTTCAAAGTTTGAAAAGTCACAAAAGTTGTGTGTTTGAGCACATAAAGTACTATTTTTCTTGGAAATTCAACAAGATGCAATCATGAATTGTTGTGTCATTTTAAAGATCTCGTCGAGCTGATTAATTTGACACTTTGTTTAACAAATTTGGTCCACATTTGCCAAAGTTATCGAGCTTCAAAGTTTGAAAAGTCACAAAAGTTGTGTGTTTGAGCACATATATTACTATTTTTCTTGGAAATTCAACAAGATGCAATCATGAATTGATGTGTCATTTTAAAGATCTCGTCGAGCTGATTAATTTGACACTTTGGTTAACAAATTTGGTCCACATTTGCCAAAGTTATCGAGCTTCAAAGTTTGAAAAGTCACAAAAGTTGTGTGTTTGAGCACATAAAGTACTATTTTTCTTGGAAATTCAACAAGATGCAATCATGAATTGTTGTGTCATTTTAAAGATCTCGTCGAGCTGATTAATTTGACACTTTGTTTAACAAATTTGGTCCTCATTTGCCAAAGTTATCGAGCTTCAAAGTTTGAAAAGTCACAAAATATGTGTGTTTGAGCACATAAAGTACTATTTTTCTTGGAAATTCAACAAGATGCAATCATGATGTGTTGTGACATCTTCAAAATCTCGTCGAGCTGATTAATTTGACACTTTGTTTAACAAATTTGGTCTTCATTTGCCAAAGTTATCGAGCTTCAAAATTGGAAAAGTCACAAAAGTGGTGTGTTTGAACACATAAAGTACTATTTTTCTTGGAAATTCAACAAGATGTAATAATGATGTGTTGTGTCATTTTAAAGATCTCGTCGAGCTGATTAATTTGACACTTTGGTTAACAAATTTGGTCCACATTTGCCAAAGTTATCGAGCTTCAAAGTTTGAAAAGTCACAAAAGTTGTGTGTTTGAGCACATAAAGTACTATTTTTCTTGGAAATTCAACAAGATGCAATCATGAATTGTTGTGTCATTTTAAAGATCTCGTCGAGCTGATTAATTTGACACTTTGTTTAACAAATTTGGTCCTCATTTGCCAAAGTTATCGAGCTTCAAAGTTTGAAAAGTCACAAAATATGTGTGTTTGAGCACATAAAGTACTATTTTTCTTGGAAATTCAACAAGATGCAATCATGATGTGTTGTGACATCTTCAAAATCTCGTCGAGCTGATTAATTTGACACTTTGTTTAACAAATTTGGTCCTCATTTGCCAAAGTTATCGAGCTTCAAAGTTTGAAAAGTCACAAAATATGTGTGTTTGAGCACATAAAGTACTATTTTTCTTGGAAATTCAACAAGATGCAATCATGATGTGTTGTGACATCTTCAAAATCTCGTCGAGCTGATTAATTTGACACTTTGTTTAACAAATTTGGTCTTCATTTGCCAAAGTTATCGAGCTTCAAAATTGGAAAAGTCACAAAAGTGGTGTGTTTGAACACATAAAGTACTATTTTTCTTGGAAATTCAACAAGATGTAATAATGATGTGTTGTGTCATTTTAAAGATCTCGTCGAGCTGATTAATTTGACACTTTGGTTAACAAATTTGGTCCACATTTGCCAAAGTTATCGAGCTTCAAAGTTTGAAAAGTCACAAAAGTTGTGTGTTTGAGCACATAAAGTACTATTTTTCTTGGAAATTCAACAAGATGCAATCATGAATTGTTGTGTCATTTTAAAGATCTCGTCGAGCTTATTAATTTGACACTTTGTTTAACAAATTTGGTCCACATTTGCCAAAGTTATCGAGCTTCAAAGTTTGAAAAGTCACAAAAGTTGTGTGTTTGAGCACATATATTACTATTTTTCTTGGAAATTCAACAAGATGCAATCATGAATTGATGTGTCATTTTAAAGATCTCGTCGAGCTGATTAATTTGACACTTTGTTTAACAAATTTGGTCTTCATTTGCCGAAGCTATCGAGCTTCAAAGTTTGAAAAGTCACAAAAGTTGTGTGTTTGAGCACATAAAGTACTATTTTTCTTGGAAATTCAACAAGATGCAATCATGAATTGTTGTGTCATTTTAAAGATCTCGTCGAGCTGATTAATTTGACACTTTGGTTAACAAATTTGGTCCACATTTGCCAAAGTTATCGAGCTTCAAAGTTTGAAAAGTCACAAAAGTTGTGTGTTTGAGCACATAAAGTACTATTTTTCTTGGAAATTCAACAAGATGCAATCATGAATTGTTGTGTCATTTTAAAGATCTCGTCGAGCTGATTAATTTGACACTTTGTTTAACAAATTTGGTCCACATTTGCCAAAGTTATCGAGCTTCAAAGTTTGAAAAGTCACAAAAGTTGTGTGTTTGAGCACATATATTACTATTTTTCTTGGAAATTCAACAAGATGCAATCATGAATTGATGTGTCATTTTAAAGATCTCGTCGAGCTGATTAATTTGACACTTTGTTTAACAAATTTGGTCCTCATTTGCCAAAGTTATCGAGCTTCAAAGTTTGAAAAGTCACAAAATATGTGTGTTTGAGCACATAAAGTACTATTTTTCTTGGAAGTTCAACAAGATGTAATCATGATGTGTTGTGACATCTTCAAAATCTCGTTGAGGTGATTACTTTGACACTTTGTTTAAGAAATTTGGTCCACATTTGCCGAAGTTATCGAGCTTCAAAGTTTGAAAAGTCACAAAAGTTGTGAGTTTGACCACATAATGTACTATTTTTCTTGGAAATTCAATAAGATGTAATAATGATGTGTTGTGTCATTTTAAAGATCTCGTCGAGCTGATTAATTTGACACTTTGGTTAACAAATTTGGTCCACATTTGCCAAAGTTATCGAGCTTCAAAGTTTGAAAAGTCACAAAAGTTGTGTGTTTGAGCACATATATTACTATTTTTCTTGGAAATTCAACAAGATGCAATCATGATGTGTTGTGACATATTCACAATCTCGTCAAGCTGATTAATTTGACACTTTATTTAACAAATTTGGTCCTCATTTGCCGAAGTTATCGAGCTTCAAAGTTTGAAAAGTCACAAAAGTTGTGTGTTTGAGCACATAAAGTACTATTTTTCTTGGAAGTTCAACAAGATGTAATCATGATGTGTTGTGACATCTTCAAAATCTCGTTGAGGTGATTACTTTGACACTTTGTTTAAGAAATTTGGTCCACATTTGCCGAAGTTATCGAGCTTCAAAGTTTGAAAAGTCACAAAAGTTGTGAGTTTGACCACATAATGTACTATTTTTCTTGGAAATTCAATAAGATGTAATAATGATGTGTTGTGTCATTTTAAAGATCTCGTCGAGCTGATTAATTTGACACTTTGGTTAACAAATTTGGTCCACATTTGCCAAAGTTATCGAGCTTCAAAGTTTGAAAAGTCACAAAAGTTGTGTGTTTGAGCACATATATTACTATTTTTCTTGGAAATTCAACAAGATGCAATCATGAATTGTTGTGTCATTTTAAAGATCTCGTCGAGCTGATTAATTTGACACTTTGTTTAACAAATTTGGTCTTCATTTGCCGAAGCTATCGAGCTTCAAAGTTTGAAAAGTCACAAAAGTTGTGTGTTTGAGCACATAAAGTACTATTTTTCTTGGAAATTCAACAAGATGCAATCATGAATTGTTGTGTCATTTTAAAGATCTCGTCGAGCTGATTAATTTGACACTTTGTTTAACAAATTTGGTCTTCATTTGCCAAAGTTATCGAGCTTCAAAATTGGAAAAGTCACAAAAGTGGTGTGTTTGAACACATAAAGTACTATTTTTCTTGGAAATTCAACAAGATGTAATAATGATGTGTTGTGTCATTTTAAAGATCTCGTCGAGCTGATTAATTTGACACTTTGTTTAACAAATTTGGTCCACATTTGCCAAAGTTATCGAGCTTCAAAATTTGAAAAGTCACAAAAGTTGTGTGTTTGAGCACATAAAGTACTATTTTTCCTGGAAGTTCAACAAGATGTAATCATGATGTGTTGTGACATCTTCAAAATCTCGTCGAGCTGATTAATTTGACACTTTGTTTAACAAATTTGGTCCTCATTTGCCAAAGTTATCGAGCTTCAAAGTTTGAAAAGTCACAAAATATGTGTGTTTGAGCACATAAAGTACTATTTTTCTTGGAAATTCAACAAGATGCAATCATGAATTGTTGTGTCATTTTAAAGATCTCGTCGAGCTGATTAATTTGACACTTTGGTTAACAAATTTGGTCCACATTTGCCAAAGTTATCGAGCTTCAAATTTTGAAAAGTCACAAAAGTTGTGTGTTTGAGCACATATATTACTATTTTTCTTGGAAATTCAACAAGATGCAATCATGAATTGTTGTGTCATTTTAAAGATCTCGTCGAGCTGATTAATTTGACACTTTGGTTAACAAATTTGGTCCACATTTGCCAAAGTTATCGAGCTTCAAATTTTGAAAAGTCACAAAAGTTGTGTGTTTGAGCACATATATTACTATTTTTCTTGGAAATTCAACAAGATGCAATCATGAATTGTTGTGTCATTTTAAAGATCTCGTCGAGCTGATTAATTTGACACTTTGTTTAACAAATTTGGTCTTCATTTGCCGAAGCTATCGAGCTTCAAAGTTTGAAAAGTCACAAAAGTTGTGTGTTTGAGCACATAAAGTACTATTTTTCTTGGAAATTCAACAAGATGCAATCATGAATTGTTGTGTCATTTTAAAGATCTCGTCGAGCTGATTAATTTGACACTTTGTTTAACAAATTTGGTCTTCATTTGCCGAAGCTATCGAGCTTCAAAGTTTGAAAAGTCACAAAACTTGTGTGTTTGAGCACATAAAGTACTATTTTTCTTGGAAATTCAACAAGATGCAATCATGAATTGTTGTGTCAGTTTAAAGATCTCGTCGAGCTGATTAATTTGACACTTTGGTTAACAAATTTGGTCCACATTTGCCAAAGTTATCGAGCTTCAAAGTTTGAAAAGTCACAAAAGTTGTGTGTTTGAGCACATAAAGTACTATTTTTCTTGGAAATTCAACAAGATGCAATCATGAATTGTTGTGTCATTTTAAAGATCTCGTCGAGCTGATTAATTTGACACTTTGGTTAACAAATTTGGTCCACATTTGCCAAAGTTATCGAGCTTCAAATTTTGAAAAGTCACAAAAGTTGTGTGTTTGAGCACATATATTACTATTTTTCTTGGAAATTCAACAAGATGCAATCATGAATTGTTGTGTCATTTTAAAGATCTCGTCGAGCTGATTAATTTGACACTTTGGTTAACAAATTTGGTCCACATTTGCCAAAGTTATCGAGCTTCAAATTTTGAAAAGTCACAAAAGTTGTGTGTTTGAGCACATATATTACTATTTTTCTTGGAAATTCAACAAGATGCAATCATGAATTGTTGTGTCATTTTAAAGATCTCGTCGAGCTGATTAATTTGACACTTTGTTTAACAAATTTGGTCTTCATTTGCCGAAGCTATCGAGCTTCAAAGTTTGAAAAGTCACAAAAGTTGTGTGTTTGAGCACATAAAGTACTATTTTTCTTGGAAATTCAACAAGATGCAATCATGAATTGTTGTGTCATTTTAAAGATCTCGTCGAGCTGATTAATTTGACACTTTGTTTAACAAATTTGGTCTTCATTTGCCGAAGCTATCGAGCTTCAAAGTTTGAAAAGTCACAAAACTTGTGTGTTTGAGCACATAAAGTACTATTTTTCTTGGAAATTCAACAAGATGCAATCATGAATTGTTGTGTCAGTTTAAAGATCTCGTCGAGCTGATTAATTTGACACTTTGGTTAACAAATTTGGTCCACATTTGCCAAAGTTATCGAGCTTCAAAGTTTGAAAAGTCACAAAAGTTGTGTGTTTGAGCACATAAAGTACTATTTTTCTTGGAAATTCAACAAGATGCAATCATGAATTGTTGTGTCATTTTAAAGATCTCGTCGAGCTGATTAATTTGACACTTTGGTTAACAAATTTGGTCCACATTTGCCAAAGTTATCGAGCTTCAAATTTTGAAAAGTCACAAAAGTTGTGTGTTTGAGCACATATATTACTATTTTTCTTGGAAATTCAACAAGATGCAATCATGAATTGTTGTGTCATTTTAAAGATCTCGTCGAGCTGATTAATTTGACACTTTGGTTAACAAATTTGGTCCACATTTGCCAAAGTTATCGAGCTTCAAATTTTGAAAAGTCACAAAAGTTGTGTGTTTGAGCACATATATTACTATTTTTCTTGGAAATTCAACAAGATGCAATCATGAATTGTTGTGTCATTTTAAAGATCTCGTCGAGCTGATTAATTTGACACTTTGTTTAACAAATTTGGTCTTCATTTGCCGAAGCTATCGAGCTTCAAAGTTTGAAAAGTCACAAAAGTTGTGTGTTTGAGCACATAAAGTACTATTTTTCTTGGAAATTCAACAAGATGCAATCATGAATTGTTGTGTCATTTTAAAGATCTCGTCGAGCTGATTAATTTGACACTTTGTTTAACAAATTTGGTCTTCATTTGCCGAAGCTATCGAGCTTCAAAGTTTGAAAAGTCACAAAACTTGTGTGTTTGAGCACATAAAGTACTATTTTTCTTGGAAATTCAACAAGATGCAATCATGAATTGTTGTGTCAGTTTAAAGATCTCGTCGAGCTGATTAATTTGACACTTTGGTTAACAAATTTGGTCCACATTTGCCAAAGTTATCGAGCTTCAAAGTTTGAAAAGTCACAAAAGTTGTGTGTTTGAGCACATAAAGTACTATTTTTCTTGGAAATTCAACAAGATGCAATCATGAATTGTTGTGTCATTTTAAAGATCTCGTCGAGCTGATTAATTTGACACTTTGTTTAACAAATTTGGTCCACATTTGCCAAAGTTATCGAGCTTCAAAGTTTGAAAAGTCACAAAAGTTGTGTGTTTGAGCACATATATTACTATTTTTCTTGGAAATTCAACAAGATGCAATCATGAATTGATGTGTCATTTTAAAGATCTCGTCGAGCTGATTAATTTGACACTTTGTTTAACAAATTTGGTCTTCATTTGCCGAAGCTATCGAGCTTCAAAGTTTGAAAAGTCACAAAAGTTGTGTGTTTGAGCACATAAAGTACTATTTTTCTTGGAAATTCAACAAGATGCAATCATGAATTGTTGTGTCATTTTAAAGATCTCGTCGAGCTGATTAATTTGACACTTTGGTTAACAAATTTGGTCCACATTTGCCAAAGTTATCGAGCTTCAAATTTTGAAAAGTCACAAAAGTTGTGTGTTTGAGCACATATATTACTATTTTTCTTGGAAATTCAACAAGATGCAATCATGAATTGTTGTGTCATTTTAAAGATCTCGTCGAGCTGATTAATTTGACACTTTGTTTAACAAATTTGGTCTTCATTTGCCGAAGCTATCGAGCTTCAAAGTTTGAAAAGTCACAAAAGTTGTGTGTTTGAGCACATAAAGTACTATTTTTCTTGGAAATTCAACAAGATGCAATCATGAATTGTTGTGTCATTTTAAAGATCTCGTCGAGCTGATTAATTTGACACTTTGTTTAACAAATTTGGTCTTCATTTGCCGAAGCTATCGAGCTTCAAAGTTTGAAAAGTCACAAAACTTGTGTGTTTGAGCACATAAAGTACTATTTTTCTTGGAAATTCAACAAGATGCAATCATGAATTGTTGTGTCAGTTTAAAGATCTCGTCGAGCTGATTAATTTGACACTTTGGTTAACAAATTTGGTCCACATTTGCCAAAGTTATCGAGCTTCAAAGTTTGAAAAGTCACAAAAGTTGTGTGTTTGAGCACATAAAGTACTATTTTTCTTGGAAATTCAACAAGATGCAATCATGAATTGTTGTGTCATTTTAAAGATCTCGTCGAGCTGATTAATTTGACACTTTGTTTAACAAATTTGGTCCACATTTGCCAAAGTTATCGAGCTTCAAAGTTTGAAAAGTCACAAAAGTTGTGTGTTTGAGCACATATATTACTATTTTTCTTGGAAATTCAACAAGATGCAATCATGAATTGATGTGTCATTTTAAAGATCTCGTCGAGCTGATTAATTTGACACTTTGTTTAACAAATTTGGTCTTCATTTGCCGAAGCTATCGAGCTTCAAAGTTTGAAAAGTCACAAAAGTTGTGTGTTTGAGCACATAAAGTACTATTTTTCTTGGAAATTCAACAAGATGCAATCATGAATTGTTGTGTCATTTTAAAGATCTCGTCGAGCTGATTAATTTGACACTTTGTTTAACAAATTTGGTCCTCATTTGCCAAAGTTATCGAGCTTCAAAGTTTGAAAAGTCACAAAATATGTGTGTTTGAGCACATAAAGTACTATTTTTCTTGGAAATTCAACAAGATGCAATCATGATGTGTTGTGACATCTTCAAAATCTCGTCGAGCTGATTAATTTGACACTTTGTTTAACAAATTTGGTCTTCATTTGCCAAAGTTATCGAGCTTCAAAATTGGAAAAGTCACAAAAGTGGTGTGTTTGAACACATAAAGTACTATTTTTCTTGGAAATTCAACAAGATGTAATAATGATGTGTTGTGTCATTTTAAAGATCTCGTCGAGCTGATTAATTTGACACTTTGGTTAACAAATTTGGTCCACATTTGCCAAAGTTATCGAGCTTCAAAGTTTGAAAAGTCACAAAAGTTGTGTGTTTGAGCACATAAAGTACTATTTTTCTTGGAAATTCAACAAGATGCAATCATGAATTGTTGTGTCATTTTAAAGATCTCGTCGAGCTGATTAATTTGACACTTTGGTTAACAAATTTGGTCCACATTTGCCAAAGTTATCGAGCTTCAAATTTTGAAAAGTCACAAAAGTTGTGTGTTTGAGCACATATATTACTATTTTTCTTGGAAATTCAACAAGATGCAATCATGAATTGTTGTGTCATTTTAAAGATCTCGTCGAGCTGATTAATTTGACACTTTGTTTAACAAATTTGGTCTTCATTTGCCGAAGCTATCGAGCTTCAAAGTTTGAAAAGTCACAAAAGTTGTGTGTTTGAGCACATAAAGTACTATTTTTCTTGGAAATTCAACAAGATGCAATCATGAATTGTTGTGTCATTTTAAAGATCTCGTCGAGCTGATTAATTTGACACTTTGGTTAACAAATTTGGTCCACATTTGCCAAAGTTATCGAGCTTCAAAGTTTGAAAAGTCACAAAAGTTGTGTGTTTGAGCACATAAAGTACTATTTTTCTTGGAAATTCAACAAGATGCAATCATGAATTGTTGTGTCATTTTAAAGATCTCGTCGAGCTGATTAATTTGACACTTTGGTTAACAAATTTGGTCCACATTTGCCAAAGTTATCGAGCTTCAAATTTTGAAAAGTCACAAAAGTTGTGTGTTTGAGCACATATATTACTATTTTTCTTGGAAATTCAACAAGATGCAATCATGAATTGTTGTGTCATTTTAAAGATCTCGTCGAGCTGATTAATTTGACACTTTGTTTAACAAATTTGGTCTTCATTTGCCGAAGCTATCGAGCTTCAAAGTTTGAAAAGTCACAAAAGTTGTGTGTTTGAGCACATAAAGTACTATTTTTCTTGGAAATTCAACAAGATGCAATCATGAATTGTTGTGTCATTTTAAAGATCTCGTCGAGCTGATTAATTTGACACTTTGTTTAACAAATTTGGTCCACATTTGCCAAAGTTATCGAGCTTCAAAGTTTGAAAAGTCACAAAAGTTGTGTGTTTGAGCACATATATTACTATTTTTCTTGGAAATTCAACAAGATGCAATCATGAATTGATGTGTCATTTTAAAGATCTCGTCGAGCTGATTAATTTGACACTTTGTTTAACAAATTTGGTCCTCATTTGCCAAAGTTATCGAGCTTCAAAGTTTGAAAAGTCACAAAATATGTGTGTTTGAGCACATAAAGTACTATTTTTCTTGGAAATTCAACAAGATGCAATCATGATGTGTTGTGACATCTTCAAAATCTCGTCGAGCTGATTAATTTGACACTTTGTTTAACAAATTTGGTCTTCATTTGCCAAAGTTATCGAGCTTCAAAATTGGAAAAGTCACAAAAGTGGTGTGTTTGAACACATAAAGTACTATTTTTCTTGGAAATTCAACAAGATGTAATAATGATGTGTTGTGTCATTTTAAAGATCTCGTCGAGCTGATTAATTTGACACTTTGGTTAACAAATTTGGTCCACATTTGCCAAAGTTATCGAGCTTCAAAGTTTGAAAAGTCACAAAAGTTGTGTGTTTGAGCACATAAAGTACTATTTTTCTTGGAAATTCAACAAGATGCAATCATGAATTGTTGTGTCATTTTAAAGATCTCGTCGAGCTGATTAATTTGACACTTTGGTTAACAAATTTGGTCCACATTTGCCAAAGTTATCGAGCTTCAAATTTTGAAAAGTCACAAAAGTTGTGTGTTTGAGCACATATATTACTATTTTTCTTGGAAATTCAACAAGATGCAATCATGAATTGTTGTGTCATTTTAAAGATCTCGTCGAGCTGATTAATTTGACACTTTGTTTAACAAATTTGGTCTTCATTTGCCGAAGCTATCGAGCTTCAAAGTTTGAAAAGTCACAAAAGTTGTGTGTTTGAGCACATAAAGTACTATTTTTCTTGGAAATTCAACAAGATGCAATCATGAATTGTTGTGTCATTTTAAAGATCTCGTCGAGCTGATTAATTTGACACTTTGTTTAACAAATTTGGTCCACATTTGCCAAAGTTATCGAGCTTCAAAGTTTGAAAAGTCACAAAAGTTGTGTGTTTGAGCACATATATTACTATTTTTCTTGGAAATTCAACAAGATGCAATCATGAATTGATGTGTCATTTTAAAGATCTCGTCGAGCTGATTAATTTGACACTTTGTTTAACAAATTTGGTCCTCATTTGCCAAAGTTATCGAGCTTCAAAGTTTGAAAAGTCACAAAATATGTGTGTTTGAGCACATAAAGTACTATTTTTCTTGGAAATTCAACAAGATGCAATCATGATGTGTTGTGACATCTTCAAAATCTCGTCGAGCTGATTAATTTGACACTTTGTTTAACAAATTTGGTCTTCATTTGCCAAAGTTATCGAGCTTCAAAATTGGAAAAGTCACAAAAGTGGTGTGTTTGAACACATAAAGTACTATTTTTCTTGGAAATTCAACAAGATGTAATAATGATGTGTTGTGTCATTTTAAAGATCTCGTCGAGCTGATTAATTTGACACTTTGGTTAACAAATTTGGTCCACATTTGCCAAAGTTATCGAGCTTCAAAGTTTGAAAAGTCACAAAAGTTGTGTGTTTGAGCACATAAAGTACTATTTTTCTTGGAAATTCAACAAGATGCAATCATGAATTGTTGTGTCATTTTAAAGATCTCGTCGAGCTGATTAATTTGACACTTTGGTTAACAAATTTGGTCCACATTTGCCAAAGTTATCGAGCTTCAAATTTTGAAAAGTCACAAAAGTTGTGTGTTTGAGCACATATATTACTATTTTTCTTGGAAATTCAACAAGATGCAATCATGAATTGTTGTGTCATTTTAAAGATCTCGTCGAGCTGATTAATTTGACACTTTGTTTAACAAATTTGGTCTTCATTTGCCGAAGCTATCGAGCTTCAAAGTTTGAAAAGTCACAAAAGTTGTGTGTTTGAGCACATAAAGTACTATTTTTCTTGGAAATTCAACAAGATGCAATCATGAATTGTTGTGTCATTTTAAAGATCTCGTCGAGCTGATTAATTTGACACTTTGTTTAACAAATTTGGTCTTCATTTGCCGAAGCTATCGAGCTTCAAAGTTTGAAAAGTCACAAAAGTTGTGTGTTTGAGCACATAAAGTACTATTTTTCTTGGAAATTCAACAAGATGCAATCATGAATTGTTGTGTCAGTTTAAAGATCTCGTCGAGCTGATTAATTTGACACTTTGGTTAACAAATTTGGTCCACATTTGCCAAAGTTATCGAGCTTCAAAGTTTGAAAAGTCACAAAAGTTGTGTGTTTGAGCACATAAAGTACTATTTTTCTTGGAAATTCAACAAGATGCAATCATGAATTGTTGTGTCATTTTAAAGATCTCGTCGAGCTGATTAATTTGACACTTTGTTTAACAAATTTGGTCCACATTTGCCAAAGTTATCGAGCTTCAAAGTTTGAAAAGTCACAAAAGTTGTGTGTTTGAGCACATATATTACTATTTTTCTTGGAAATTCAACAAGATGCAATCATGAATTGATGTGTCATTTTAAAGATCTCGTCGAGCTGATTAATTTGACACTTTGTTTAACAAATTTGGTCTTCATTTGCCGAAGCTATCGAGCTTCAAAGTTTGAAAAGTCACAAAAGTTGTGTGTTTGAGCACATAAAGTACTATTTTTCTTGGAAATTCAACAAGATGCAATCATGAATTGTTGTGTCATTTTAAAGATCTCGTCGAGCTGATTAATTTGACACTTTGTTTAACAAATTTGGTCCTCATTTGCCAAAGTTATCGAGCTTCAAAATTTGAAAAGTCACAAAATATGTGTGTTTGAGCACATAAAGTACTATTTTTCTTGGAAATTCAACAAGATGCAATCATGATGTGTTGTGACATCTTCAAAATCTCGTCGAGCTGATTAATTTGACACTTTGTTTAACAAATTTGGTCTTCATTTGCCAAAGTTATCGAGCTTCAAAATTGGAAAAGTCACAAAAGTGGTGTGTTTGAACACATAAAGTACTATTTTTCTTGGAAATTCAACAAGATGTAATAATGATGTGTTGTGTCATTTTAAAGATCTCGTCGAGCTGATTAATTTGACACTTTGGTTAACAAATTTGGTCCACATTTGCCAAAGTTATCGAGCTTCAAAGTTTGAAAAGTCACAAAAGTTGTGTGTTTGAGCACATAAAGTACTATTTTTCTTGGAAATTCAACAAGATGCAATCATGAATTGTTGTGTCATTTTAAAGATCTCGTCGAGCTGATTAATTTGACACTTTGGTTAACAAATTTGGTCCACATTTGCCAAAGTTATCGAGCTTCAAATTTTGAAAAGTCACAAAAGTTGTGTGTTTGAGCACATATATTACTATTTTTCTTGGAAATTCAACAAGATGCAATCATGAATTGTTGTGTCAGTTTAAAGATCTCGTCGAGCTGATTAATTTGACACTTTGGTTAACAAATTTGGTCCACATTTGCCAAAGTTATCGAGCTTCAAAGTTTGAAAAGTCACAAAAGTTGTGTGTTTGAGCACATAAAGTACTATTTTTCTTGGAAATTCAACAAGATGCAATCATGAATTGTTGTGTCATTTTAAAGATCTCGTCGAGCTGATTAATTTGACACTTTGGTTAACAAATTTGGTCCACATTTGCCAAAGTTATCGAGCTTCAAATTTTGAAAAGTCACAAAAGTTGTGTGTTTGAGCACATATATTACTATTTTTCTTGGAAATTCAACAAGATGCAATCATGAATTGTTGTGTCATTTTAAAGATCTCGTCGAGCTGATTAATTTGACACTTTGTTTAACAAATTTGGTCTTCATTTGCCGAAGCTATCGAGCTTCAAAGTTTGAAAAGTCACAAAAGTTGTGTGTTTGAGCACATAAAGTACTATTTTTCTTGGAAATTCAACAAGATGCAATCATGAATTGTTGTGTCATTTTAAAGATCTCGTCGAGCTGATTAATTTGACACTTTGTTTAACAAATTTGGTCTTCATTTGCCGAAGCTATCGAGCTTCAAAGTTTGAAAAGTCACAAAAGTTGTGTGTTTGAGCACATAAAGTACTATTTTTCTTGGAAATTCAACAAGATGCAATCATGAATTGTTGTGTCAGTTTAAAGATCTCGTCGAGCTGATTAATTTGACACTTTGGTTAACAAATTTGGTCCACATTTGCCAAAGTTATCGAGCTTCAAAGTTTGAAAAGTCACAAAAGTTGTGTGTTTGAGCACATAAAGTACTATTTTTCTTGGAAATTCAACAAGATGCAATCATGAATTGTTGTGTCATTTTAAAGATCTCGTCGAGCTGATTAATTTGACACTTTGTTTAACAAATTTGGTCTTCATTTGCCAAAGTTATCGAGCTTCAAAGTTTGAAAAGTCACAAAAGTTGTGTGTTTGAGCACATATATTACTATTTTTCTTGGAAATTCAACAAGATGCAATCATGAATTGATGTGTCATTTTAAAGATCTCGTCGAGCTGATTAATTTGACACTTTGTTTAACAAATTTGGTCTTCATTTGCCGAAGCTATCGAGCTTCAAAGTTTGAAAAGTCACAAAAGTTGTGTGTTTGAGCACATAAAGTACTATTTTTCTTGGAAATTCAACAAGATGCAATCATGAATTGTTGTGTCATTTTAAAGATCTCGTCGAGCTGATTAATTTGACACTTTGTTTAACAAATTTGGTCTTCATTTGCCGAAGCTATCGAGCTTCAAAGTTTGAAAAGTCACAAAAGTTGTGTGTTTGAGCACATAAAGTACTATTTTTCTTGGAAATTCAACAAGATGCAATCATGAATTGTTGTGTCATTTTAAAGATCTCGTCGAGCTGATTAATTTGACACTTTGTTTAACAAATTTGGTCCTCATTTGCCAAAGTTATCGAGCTTCAAAGTTTGAAAAGTCACAAAATATGTGTGTTTGAGCACATAAAGTACTATTTTTCTTGGAAATTCAACAAGATGCAATCATGATGTGTTGTGACATCTTCAAAATCTCGTCGAGCTGATTAATTTGACACTTTGTTTAACAAATTTGGTCTTCATTTGCCAAAGTTATCGAGCTTCAAAATTGGAAAAGTCACAAAAGTGGTGTGTTTGAACACATAAAGTACTATTTTTCTTGGAAATTCAACAAGATGTAATAATGATGTGTTGTGTCATTTTAAAGATCTCGTCGAGCTGATTAATTTGACACTTTGGTTAACAAATTTGGTCCACATTTGCCAAAGTTATCGAGCTTCAAAGTTTGAAAAGTCACAAAAGTTGTGTGTTTGAGCACATAAAGTACTATTTTTCTTGGAAATTCAACAAGATGCAATCATGAATTGTTGTGTCATTTTAAAGATCTCGTCGAGCTGATTAATTTGACACTTTGGTTAACAAATTTGGTCCACATTTGCCAAAGTTATCGAGCTTCAAATTTTGAAAAGTCACAAAAGTTGTGTGTTTGAGCACATATATTACTATTTTTCTTGGAAATTCAACAAGATGCAATCATGAATTGTTGTGTCATTTTAAAGATCTCGTCGAGCTGATTAATTTGACACTTTGTTTAACAAATTTGGTCTTCATTTGCCGAAGCTATCGAGCTTCAAAGTTTGAAAAGTCACAAAAGTTGTGTGTTTGAGCACATAAAGTACTATTTTTCTTGGAAATTCAACAAGATGCAATCATGAATTGTTGTGTCATTTTAAAGATCTCGTCGAGCTGATTAATTTGACACTTTGTTTAACAAATTTGGTCTTCATTTGCCGAAGCTATCGAGCTTCAAAGTTTGAAAAGTCACAAAAGTTGTGTGTTTGAGCACATAAAGTACTATTTTTCTTGGAAATTCAACAAGATGCAATCATGAATTGTTGTGTCAGTTTAAAGATCTCGTCGAGCTGATTAATTTGACACTTTGGTTAACAAATTTGGTCCACATTTGCCAAAGTTATCGAGCTTCAAAGTTTGAAAAGTCACAAAAGTTGTGTGTTTGAGCACATAAAGTACTATTTTTCTTGGAAATTCAACAAGATGCAATCATGAATTGTTGTGTCATTTTAAAGATCTCGTCGAGCTGATTAATTTGACACTTTGTTTAACAAATTTGGTCCACATTTGCCAAAGTTATCGAGCTTCAAAGTTTGAAAAGTCACAAAAGTTGTGTGTTTGAGCACATATATTACTATTTTTCTTGGAAATTCAACAAGATGCAATCATGAATTGATGTGTCATTTTAAAGATCTCGTCGAGCTGATTAATTTGACACTTTGTTTAACAAATTTGGTCTTCATTTGCCGAAGCTATCGAGCTTCAAAGTTTGAAAAGTCACAAAAGTTGTGTGTTTGAGCACATAAAGTACTATTTTTCTTGGAAATTCAACAAGATGCAATCATGAATTGTTGTGTCATTTTAAAGATCTCGTCGAGCTGATTAATTTGACACTTTGTTTAACAAATTTGGTCCTCATTTGCCAAAGTTATCGAGCTTCAAAGTTTGAAAAGTCACAAAATATGTGTGTTTGAGCACATAAAGTACTATTTTTCTTGGAAATTCAACAAGATGCAATCATGATGTGTTGTGACATCTTCAAAATCTCGTCGAGCTGATTAATTTGACACTTTGTTTAACAAATTTGGTCTTCATTTGCCAAAGTTATCGAGCTTCAAAATTGGAAAAGTCACAAAAGTGGTGTGTTTGAACACATAAAGTACTATTTTTCTTGGAAATTCAACAAGATGTAATAATGATGTGTTGTGTCATTTTAAAGATCTCGTCGAGCTGATTAATTTGACACTTTGGTTAACAAATTTGGTCCACATTTGCCAAAGTTATCGAGCTTCAAAGTTTGAAAAGTCACAAAAGTTGTGTGTTTGAGCACATAAAGTACTATTTTTCTTGGAAATTCAACAAGATGCAATCATGAATTGTTGTGTCATTTTAAAGATCTCGTCGAGCTGATTAATTTGACACTTTGGTTAACAAATTTGGTCCACATTTGCCAAAGTTATCGAGCTTCAAATTTTGAAAAGTCACAAAAGTTGTGTGTTTGAGCACATATATTACTATTTTTCTTGGAAATTCAACAAGATGCAATCATGAATTGTTGTGTCAGTTTAAAGATCTCGTCGAGCTGATTAATTTGACACTTTGGTTAACAAATTTGGTCCACATTTGCCAAAGTTATCGAGCTTCAAAGTTTGAAAAGTCACAAAAGTTGTGTGTTTGAGCACATAAAGTACTATTTTTCTTGGAAATTCAACAAGATGCAATCATGAATTGTTGTGTCATTTTAAAGATCTCGTCGAGCTGATTAATTTGACACTTTGGTTAACAAATTTGGTCCACATTTGCCAAAGTTATCGAGCTTCAAATTTTGAAAAGTCACAAAAGTTGTGTGTTTGAGCACATATATTACTATTTTTCTTGGAAATTCAACAAGATGCAATCATGAATTGTTGTGTCATTTTAAAGATCTCGTCGAGCTGATTAATTTGACACTTTGTTTAACAAATTTGGTCTTCATTTGCCGAAGCTATCGAGCTTCAAAGTTTGAAAAGTCACAAAAGTTGTGTGTTTGAGCACATAAAGTACTATTTTTCTTGGAAATTCAACAAGATGCAATCATGAATTGTTGTGTCATTTTAAAGATCTCGTCGAGCTGATTAATTTGACACTTTGTTTAACAAATTTGGTCTTCATTTGCCGAAGCTATCGAGCTTCAAAGTTTGAAAAGTCACAAAAGTTGTGTGTTTGAGCACATAAAGTACTATTTTTCTTGGAAATTCAACAAGATGCAATCATGAATTGTTGTGTCAGTTTAAAGATCTCGTCGAGCTGATTAATTTGACACTTTGGTTAACAAATTTGGTCCACATTTGCCAAAGTTATCGAGCTTCAAAGTTTGAAAAGTCACAAAAGTTGTGTGTTTGAGCACATAAAGTACTATTTTTCTTGGAAATTCAACAAGATGCAATCATGAATTGTTGTGTCATTTTAAAGATCTCGTCGAGCTGATTAATTTGACACTTTGTTTAACAAATTTGGTCTTCATTTGCCAAAGTTATCGAGCTTCAAAGTTTGAAAAGTCACAAAAGTTGTGTGTTTGAGCACATATATTACTATTTTTCTTGGAAATTCAACAAGATGCAATCATGAATTGATGTGTCATTTTAAAGATCTCGTCGAGCTGATTAATTTGACACTTTGTTTAACAAATTTGGTCTTCATTTGCCGAAGCTATCGAGCTTCAAAGTTTGAAAAGTCACAAAAGTTGTGTGTTTGAGCACATAAAGTACTATTTTTCTTGGAAATTCAACAAGATGCAATCATGAATTGTTGTGTCATTTTAAAGATCTCGTCGAGCTGATTAATTTGACACTTTGTTTAACAAATTTGGTCTTCATTTGCCGAAGCTATCGAGCTTCAAAGTTTGAAAAGTCACAAAAGTTGTGTGTTTGAGCACATAAAGTACTATTTTTCTTGGAAATTCAACAAGATGCAATCATGAATTGTTGTGTCATTTTAAAGATCTCGTCGAGCTGATTAATTTGACACTTTGTTTAACAAATTTGGTCCTCATTTGCCAAAGTTATCGAGCTTCAAAGTTTGAAAAGTCACAAAATATGTGTGTTTGAGCACATAAAGTACTATTTTTCTTGGAAATTCAACAAGATGCAATCATGATGTGTTGTGACATCTTCAAAATCTCGTCGAGCTGATTAATTTGACACTTTGTTTAACAAATTTGGTCTTCATTTGCCAAAGTTATCGAGCTTCAAAATTGGAAAAGTCACAAAAGTGGTGTGTTTGAACACATAAAGTACTATTTTTCTTGGAAATTCAACAAGATGTAATAATGATGTGTTGTGTCATTTTAAAGATCTCGTCGAGCTGATTAATTTGACACTTTGGTTAACAAATTTGGTCCACATTTGCCAAAGTTATCGAGCTTCAAAGTTTGAAAAGTCACAAAAGTTGTGTGTTTGAGCACATAAAGTACTATTTTTCTTGGAAATTCAACAAGATGCAATCATGAATTGTTGTGTCATTTTAAAGATCTCGTCGAGCTGATTAATTTGACACTTTGGTTAACAAATTTGGTCCACATTTGCCAAAGTTATCGAGCTTCAAATTTTGAAAAGTCACAAAAGTTGTGTGTTTGAGCACATATATTACTATTTTTCTTGGAAATTCAACAAGATGCAATCATGAATTGTTGTGTCAGTTTAAAGATCTCGTCGAGCTGATTAATTTGACACTTTGGTTAACAAATTTGGTCCACATTTGCCAAAGTTATCGAGCTTCAAAGTTTGAAAAGTCACAAAAGTTGTGTGTTTGAGCACATAAAGTACTATTTTTCTTGGAAATTCAACAAGATGCAATCATGAATTGTTGTGTCATTTTAAAGATCTCGTCGAGCTGATTAATTTGACACTTTGGTTAACAAATTTGGTCCACATTTGCCAAAGTTATCGAGCTTCAAATTTTGAAAAGTCACAAAAGTTGTGTGTTTGAGCACATATATTACTATTTTTCTTGGAAATTCAACAAGATGCAATCATGAATTGTTGTGTCATTTTAAAGATCTCGTCGAGCTGATTAATTTGACACTTTGTTTAACAAATTTGGTCTTCATTTGCCGAAGCTATCGAGCTTCAAAGTTTGAAAAGTCACAAAAGTTGTGTGTTTGAGCACATAAAGTACTATTTTTCTTGGAAATTCAACAAGATGCAATCATGAATTGTTGTGTCATTTTAAAGATCTCGTCGAGCTGATTAATTTGACACTTTGTTTAACAAATTTGGTCTTCATTTGCCGAAGCTATCGAGCTTCAAAGTTTGAAAAGTCACAAAAGTTGTGTGTTTGAGCACATAAAGTACTATTTTTCTTGGAAATTCAACAAGATGCAATCATGAATTGTTGTGTCAGTTTAAAGATCTCGTCGAGCTGATTAATTTGACACTTTGGTTAACAAATTTGGTCCACATTTGCCAAAGTTATCGAGCTTCAAAGTTTGAAAAGTCACAAAAGTTGTGTGTTTGAGCACATAAAGTACTATTTTTCTTGGAAATTCAACAAGATGCAATCATGAATTGTTGTGTCATTTTAAAGATCTCGTCGAGCTGATTAATTTGACACTTTGTTTAACAAATTTGGTCTTCATTTGCCAAAGTTATCGAGCTTCAAAATTGGAAAAGTCACAAAAGTGGTGTGTTTGAACACATAAAGTACTATTTTTCTTGGAAATTCAACAAGATGTAATAATGATGTGTTGTGTCATTTTAAAGATCTCGTCGAGCTGATTAATTTGACACTTTGGTTAACAAATTTGGTCCACATTTGCCAAAGTTATCGAGCTTCAAAGTTTGAAAAGTCACAAAAGTTGTGTGTTTGAGCACATAAAGTACTATTTTTCTTGGAAATTCAACAAGATGCAATCATGAATTGTTATGTCATTTTAAAGATCTCGTCGAGCTGATTAATTTGACACTTTGGTTAACAAATTTGGTCCACATTTGCCAAAGTTATCGAGCTTCAAATTTTGAAAAGTCACAAAAGTTGTGTGTTTGAGCACATATATTACTATTTTTCTTGGAAATTCAACAAGATGCAATCATGAATTGTTGTGTCAGTTTAAAGATCTCGTCGAGCTGATTAATTTGACACTTTGGTTAACAAATTTGGTCCACATTTGCCAAAGTTATCGAGCTTCAAAGTTTGAAAAGTCACAAAAGTTGTGTGTTTGAGCACATAAAGTACTATTTTTCTTGGAAATTCAACAAGATGCAATCATGAATTGTTGTGTCAGTTTAAAGATCTCGTCGAGCTGATTAATTTGACACTTTGGTTAACAAATTTGGTCCACATTTGCCAAAGTTATCGAGCTTCAAAGTTTGAAAAGTCACAAAAGTTGTGTGTTTGAGCACATAAAGTACTATTTTTCTTGGAAATTCAACAAGATGCAATCATGAATTGTTGTGTCATTTTAAAGATCTCGTCGAGCTGATTAATTTGACACTTTGTTTAACAAATTTGGTCTTCATTTGCCAAAGTTATCGAGCTTCAAAGTTTGAAAAGTCACAAAAGTTGTGTGTTTGAGCACATATATTACTATTTTTCTTGGAAATTCAACAAGATGCAATCATGAATTGATGTGTCATTTTAAAGATCTCGTCGAGCTGATTAATTTGACACTTTGTTTAACAAATTTGGTCTTCATTTGCCGAAGCTATCGAGCTTCAAAGTTTGAAAAGTCACAAAAGTTGTGTGTTTGAGCACATAAAGTACTATTTTTCTTGGAAATTCAACAAGATGCAATCATGAATTGTTGTGTCATTTTAAAGATCTCGTCGAGCTGATTAATTTGACACTTTGTTTAACAAATTTGGTCTTCATTTGCCGAAGCTATCGAGCTTCAAAGTTTGAAAAGTCACAAAAGTTGTGTGTTTGAGCACATAAAGTACTATTTTTCTTGGAAATTCAACAAGATGCAATCATGAATTGTTGTGTCATTTTAAAGATCTCGTCGAGCTGATTAATTTGACACTTTGTTTAACAAATTTGGTCCTCATTTGCCAAAGTTATCGAGCTTCAAAGTTTGAAAAGTCACAAAATATGTGTGTTTGAGCACATAAAGTACTATTTTTCTTGGAAATTCAACAAGATGCAATCATGATGTGTTGTGACATCTTCAAAATCTCGTCGAGCTGATTAATTTGACACTTTGTTTAACAAATTTGGTCTTCATTTGCCAAAGTTATCGAGCTTCAAAATTGGAAAAGTCACAAAAGTGGTGTGTTTGAACACATAAAGTACTATTTTTCTTGGAAATTCAACAAGATGTAATAATGATGTGTTGTGTCATTTTAAAGATCTCGTCGAGCTGATTAATTTGACACTTTGGTTAACAAATTTGGTCCACATTTGCCAAAGTTATCGAGCTTCAAAGTTTGAAAAGTCACAAAAGTTGTGTGTTTGAGCACATAAAGTACTATTTTTCTTGGAAATTCAACAAGATGCAATCATGAATTGTTGTGTCATTTTAAAGATCTCGTCGAGCTGATTAATTTGACACTTTGGTTAACAAATTTGGTCCACATTTGCCAAAGTTATCGAGCTTCAAATTTTGAAAAGTCACAAAAGTTGTGTGTTTGAGCACATATATTACTATTTTTCTTGGAAATTCAACAAGATGCAATCATGAATTGTTGTGTCAGTTTAAAGATCTCGTCGAGCTGATTAATTTGACACTTTGGTTAACAAATTTGGTCCACATTTGCCAAAGTTATCGAGCTTCAAAGTTTGAAAAGTCACAAAAGTTGTGTGTTTGAGCACATAAAGTACTATTTTTCTTGGAAATTCAACAAGATGCAATCATGAATTGTTGTGTCATTTTAAAGATCTCGTCGAGCTGATTAATTTGACACTTTGGTTAACAAATTTGGTCCACATTTGCCAAAGTTATCGAGCTTCAAATTTTGAAAAGTCACAAAAGTTGTGTGTTTGAGCACATATATTACTATTTTTCTTGGAAATTCAACAAGATGCAATCATGAATTGTTGTGTCATTTTAAAGATCTCGTCGAGCTGATTAATTTGACACTTTGTTTAACAAATTTGGTCTTCATTTGCCGAAGCTATCGAGCTTCAAAGTTTGAAAAGTCACAAAAGTTGTGTGTTTGAGCACATAAAGTACTATTTTTCTTGGAAATTCAACAAGATGCAATCATGAATTGTTGTGTCATTTTAAAGATCTCGTCGAGCTGATTAATTTGACACTTTGTTTAACAAATTTGGTCTTCATTTGCCGAAGCTATCGAGCTTCAAAGTTTGAAAAGTCACAAAAGTTGTGTGTTTGAGCACATAAAGTACTATTTTTCTTGGAAATTCAACAAGATGCAATCATGAATTGTTGTGTCAGTTTAAAGATCTCGTCGAGCTGATTAATTTGACACTTTGGTTAACAAATTTGGTCCACATTTGCCAAAGTTATCGAGCTTCAAAGTTTGAAAAGTCACAAAAGTTGTGTGTTTGAGCACATAAAGTACTATTTTTCTTGGAAATTCAACAAGATGCAATCATGAATTGTTGTGTCATTTTAAAGATCTCGTCGAGCTGATTAATTTGACACTTTGTTTAACAAATTTGGTCTTCATTTGCCAAAGTTATCGAGCTTCAAAATTGGAAAAGTCACAAAAGTGGTGTGTTTGAACACATAAAGTACTATTTTTCTTGGAAATTCAACAAGATGTAATAATGATGTGTTGTGTCATTTTAAAGATCTCGTCGAGCTGATTAATTTGACACTTTGGTTAACAAATTTGGTCCACATTTGCCAAAGTTATCGAGCTTCAAAGTTTGAAAAGTCACAAAAGTTGTGTGTTTGAGCACATAAAGTACTATTTTTCTTGGAAATTCAACAAGATGCAATCATGAATTGTTATGTCATTTTAAAGATCTCGTCGAGCTGATTAATTTGACACTTTGGTTAACAAATTTGGTCCACATTTGCCAAAGTTATCGAGCTTCAAATTTTGAAAAGTCACAAAAGTTGTGTGTTTGAGCACATATATTACTATTTTTCTTGGAAATTCAACAAGATGCAATCATGAATTGTTGTGTCAGTTTAAAGATCTCGTCGAGCTGATTAATTTGACACTTTGGTTAACAAATTTGGTCCACATTTGCCAAAGTTATCGAGCTTCAAAGTTTGAAAAGTCACAAAAGTTGTGTGTTTGAGCACATAAAGTACTATTTTTCTTGGAAATTCAACAAGATGCAATCATGAATTGTTGTGTCATTTTAAAGATCTCGTCGAGCTGATTAATTTGACACTTTGTTTAACAAATTTGGTCCACATTTGCCAAAGTTATCGAGCTTCAAAGTTTGAAAAGTCACAAAAGTTGTGTGTTTGAGCACATATATTACTATTTTTCTTGGAAATTCAACAAGATGCAATCATGAATTGATGTGTCATTTTAAAGATCTCGTCGAGCTGATTAATTTGACACTTTGTTTAACAAATTTGGTCTTCATTTGCCGAAGCTATCGAGCTTCAAAGTTTGAAAAGTCACAAAAGTTGTGTGTTTGAGCACATAAAGTACTATTTTTCTTGGAAATTCAACAAGATGCAATCATGAATTGTTGTGTCATTTTAAAGATCTCGTCGAGCTGATTAATTTGACACTTTGTTTAACAAATTTGGTCCTCATTTGCCAAAGTTATCGAGCTTCAAAGTTTGAAAAGTCACAAAATATGTGTGATTGAGCACATAAAGTACTATTTTTCTTGGAAATTCAACAAGATGCAATCATGATGTGTTGTGACATCTTCAAAATCTCGTCGAGCTGATTAATTTGACACTTTGTTTAACAAATTTGGTCTTCATTTGCCAAAGTTATCGAGCTTCAAAATTGGAAAAGTCACAAAAGTGGTGTGTTTGAACACATAAAGTACTATTTTTCTTGGAAATTCAACAAGATGTAATAATGATGTGTTGTGTCATTTTAAAGATCTCGTCGAGCTGATTAATTTGACACTTTGGTTAACAAATTTGGTCCACATTTGCCAAAGTTATCGAGCTTCAAAGTTTGAAAAGTCACAAAATATGTGTGTTTGAGCACATAAAGTACTATTTTTCTTGGAAATTCAACAAGATGCAATCATGATGTGTTGTGACATCTTCAAAATCTCGTCGAGCTGATTAATTTGACACTTTGTTTAACAAATTTGGTCTTCATTTGCCAAAGTTATCGAGCTTCAAAATTGGAAAAGTCACAAAAGTGGTGTGTTTGAACACATAAAGTACTATTTTTCTTGGAAATTCAACAAGATGTAATAATGATGTGTTGTGTCATTTTAAAGATCTCGTCGAGCTGATTAATTTGACACTTTGGTTAACAAATTTGGTCCACATTTGCCAAAGTTATCGAGCTTCAAAGTTTGAAAAGTCACAAAAGTTGTGTGTTTGAGCACATAAAGTACTATTTTTCTTGGAAATTCAACAAGATGCAATCATGAATTGTTGTGTCATTTTAAAGATCTCGTCGAGCTGATTAATTTGACACTTTGGTTAACAAATTTGGTCCACATTTGCCAAAGTTATCGAGCTTCAAATTTTGAAAAGTCACAAAAGTTGTGTGTTTGAGCACATATATTACTATTTTTCTTGGAAATTCAACAAGATGCAATCATGAATTGTTGTGTCATTTTAAAGATCTCGTCGAGCTGATTAATTTGACACTTTGTTTAACAAATTTGGTCTTCATTTGCCGAAGCTATCGAGCTTCAAAGTTTGAAAAGTCACAAAAGTTGTGTGTTTGAGCACATAAAGTACTATTTTTCTTGGAAATTCAACAAGATGCAATCATGAATTGTTGTGTCATTTTAAAGATCTCGTCGAGCTGATTAATTTGACACTTTGTTTAACAAATTTGGTCCACATTTGCCAAAGTTATCGAGCTTCAAAGTTTGAAAAGTCACAAAAGTTGTGTGTTTGAGCACATATATTACTATTTTTCTTGGAAATTCAACAAGATGCAATCATGAATTGTTGTGTCATTTTAAAGATCTCGTCGAGCTGATTAATTTGACACTTTGTTTAACAAATTTGGTCCACATTTGCCAAAGTTATCGAGCTTCAAAGTTTGAAAAGTCACAAAAGTTGTGTGTTTGAGCACATATATTACTATTTTTCTTGGAAATTCAACAAGATGCAATCATGAATTGATGTGTCATTTTAAAGATCTCGTCGAGCTGATTAATTTGACACTTTGTTTAACAAATTTGGTCTTCATTTGCCGAAGCTATCGAGCTTCAAAGTTTGAAAAGTCACAAAAGTTGTGTGTTTGAGCACATAAAGTACTATTTTTCTTGGAAATTCAACAAGATGCAATCATGAATTGTTGTGTCATTTTAAAGATCTCGTCGAGCTGATTAATTTGACACTTTGTTTAACAAATTTGGTCCTCATTTGCCAAAGTTATCGAGCTTCAAAGTTTGAAAAGTCACAAAATATGTGTGTTTGAGCACATAAAGTACTATTTTTCTTGGAAATTCAACAAGATGCAATCATGATGTGTTGTGACATCTTCAAAATCTCGTCGAGCTGATTAATTTGACACTTTGTTTAACAAATTTGGTCTTCATTTGCCAAAGTTATCGAGCTTCAAAATTGGAAAAGTCACAAAAGTGGTGTGTTTGAACACATAAAGTACTATTTTTCTTGGAAATTCAACAAGATGTAATAATGATGTGTTGTGTCATTTTAAAGATCTCGTCGAGCTGATTAATTTGACACTTTGGTTAACAAATTTGGTCCACATTTGCCAAAGTTATCGAGCTTCAAAGTTTGAAAAGTCACAAAAGTTGTGTGTTTGAGCACATAAAGTACTATTTTTCTTGGAAATTCAACAAGATGCAATCATGAATTGTTGTGTCATTTTAAAGATCTCGTCGAGCTGATTAATTTGACACTTTGGTTAACAAATTTGGTCCACATTTGCCAAAGTTATCGAGCTTCAAATTTTGAAAAGTCACAAAAGTTGTGTGTTTGAGCACATATATTACTATTTTTCTTGGAAATTCAACAAGATGCAATCATGAATTGTTGTGTCAGTTTAAAGATCTCGTCGAGCTGATTAATTTGACACTTTGGTTAACAAATTTGGTCCACATTTGCCAAAGTTATCGAGCTTCAAAGTTTGAAAAGTCACAAAAGTTGTGTGTTTGAGCACATAAAGTACTATTTTTCTTGGAAATTCAACAAGATGCAATCATGAATTGTTGTGTCATTTTAAAGATCTCGTCGAGCTGATTAATTTGACACTTTGGTTAACAAATTTGGTCCACATTTGCCAAAGTTATCGAGCTTCAAATTTTGAAAAGTCACAAAAGTTGTGTGTTTGAGCACATATATTACTATTTTTCTTGGAAATTCAACAAGATGCAATCATGAATTGTTGTGTCATTTTAAAGATCTCGTCGAGCTGATTAATTTGACACTTTGTTTAACAAATTTGGTCTTCATTTGCCGAAGCTATCGAGCTTCAAAGTTTGAAAAGTCACAAAAGTTGTGTGTTTGAGCACATAAAGTACTATTTTTCTTGGAAATTCAACAAGATGCAATCATGAATTGTTGTGTCATTTTAAAGATCTCGTCGAGCTGATTAATTTGACACTTTGTTTAACAAATTTGGTCTTCATTTGCCGAAGCTATCGAGCTTCAAAGTTTGAAAAGTCACAAAAGTTGTGTGTTTGAGCACATAAAGTACTATTTTTCTTGGAAATTCAACAAGATGCAATCATGAATTGTTGTGTCAGTTTAAAGATCTCGTCGAGCTGATTAATTTGACACTTTGGTTAACAAATTTGGTCCACATTTGCCAAAGTTATCGAGCTTCAAAGTTTGAAAAGTCACAAAAGTTGTGTGTTTGAGCACATAAAGTACTATTTTTCTTGGAAATTCAACAAGATGCAATCATGAATTGTTGTGTCATTTTAAAGATCTCGTCGAGCTGATTAATTTGACACTTTGTTTAACAAATTTGGTCTTCATTTGCCAAAGTTATCGAGCTTCAAAATTGGAAAAGTCACAAAAGTGGTGTGTTTGAACACATAAAGTACTATTTTTCTTGGAAATTCAACAAGATGTAATAATGATGTGTTGTGTCATTTTAAAGATCTCGTCGAGCTGATTAATTTGACACTTTGGTTAACAAATTTGGTCCACATTTGCCAAAGTTATCGAGCTTCAAAGTTTGAAAAGTCACAAAAGTTGTGTGTTTGAGCACATAAAGTACTATTTTTCTTGGAAATTCAACAAGATGCAATCATGAATTGTTATGTCATTTTAAAGATCTCGTCGAGCTGATTAATTTGACACTTTGGTTAACAAATTTGGTCCACATTTGCCAAAGTTATCGAGCTTCAAATTTTGAAAAGTCACAAAAGTTGTGTGTTTGAGCACATATATTACTATTTTTCTTGGAAATTCAACAAGATGCAATCATGAATTGTTGTGTCAGTTTAAAGATCTCGTCGAGCTGATTAATTTGACACTTTGGTTAACAAATTTGGTCCACATTTGCCAAAGTTATCGAGCTTCAAAGTTTGAAAAGTCACAAAAGTTGTGTGTTTGAGCACATAAAGTACTATTTTTCTTGGAAATTCAACAAGATGCAATCATGAATTGTTGTGTCATTTTAAAGATCTCGTCGAGCTGATTAATTTGACACTTTGTTTAACAAATTTGGTCCACATTTGCCAAAGTTATCGAGCTTCAAAGTTTGAAAAGTCACAAAAGTTGTGTGTTTGAGCACATATATTACTATTTTTCTTGGAAATTCAACAAGATGCAATCATGAATTGATGTGTCATTTTAAAGATCTCGTCGAGCTGATTAATTTGACACTTTGTTTAACAAATTTGGTCTTCATTTGCCGAAGCTATCGAGCTTCAAAGTTTGAAAAGTCACAAAAGTTGTGTGTTTGAGCACATAAAGTACTATTTTTCTTGGAAATTCAACAAGATGCAATCATGAATTGTTGTGTCATTTTAAAGATCTCGTCGAGCTGATTAATTTGACACTTTGTTTAACAAATTTGGTCCTCATTTGCCAAAGTTATCGAGCTTCAAAGTTTGAAAAGTCACAAAATATGTGTGATTGAGCACATAAAGTACTATTTTTCTTGGAAATTCAACAAGATGCAATCATGATGTGTTGTGACATCTTCAAAATCTCGTCGAGCTGATTAATTTGACACTTTGTTTAACAAATTTGGTCTTCATTTGCCAAAGTTATCGAGCTTCAAAATTGGAAAAGTCACAAAAGTGGTGTGTTTGAACACATAAAGTACTATTTTTCTTGGAAATTCAACAAGATGTAATAATGATGTGTTGTGTCATTTTAAAGATCTCGTCGAGCTGATTAATTTGACACTTTGGTTAACAAATTTGGTCCACATTTGCCAAAGTTATCGAGCTTCAAAGTTTGAAAAGTCACAAAATATGTGTGTTTGAGCACATAAAGTACTATTTTTCTTGGAAATTCAACAAGATGCAATCATGATGTGTTGTGACATCTTCAAAATCTCGTCGAGCTGATTAATTTGACACTTTGTTTAACAAATTTGGTCTTCATTTGCCAAAGTTATCGAGCTTCAAAATTGGAAAAGTCACAAAAGTGGTGTGTTTGAACACATAAAGTACTATTTTTCTTGGAAATTCAACAAGATGTAATAATGATGTGTTGTGTCATTTTAAAGATCTCGTCGAGCTGATTAATTTGACACTTTGGTTAACAAATTTGGTCCACATTTGCCAAAGTTATCGAGCTTCAAAGTTTGAAAAGTCACAAAAGTTGTGTGTTTGAGCACATAAAGTACTATTTTTCTTGGAAATTCAACAAGATGCAATCATGAATTGTTGTGTCATTTTAAAGATCTCGTCGAGCTGATTAATTTGACACTTTGGTTAACAAATTTGGTCCACATTTGCCAAAGTTATCGAGCTTCAAATTTTGAAAAGTCACAAAAGTTGTGTGTTTGAGCACATATATTACTATTTTTCTTGGAAATTCAACAAGATGCAATCATGAATTGTTGTGTCATTTTAAAGATCTCGTCGAGCTGATTAATTTGACACTTTGTTTAACAAATTTGGTCTTCATTTGCCGAAGCTATCGAGCTTCAAAGTTTGAAAAGTCACAAAAGTTGTGTGTTTGAGCACATAAAGTACTATTTTTCTTGGAAATTCAACAAGATGCAATCATGAATTGTTGTGTCATTTTAAAGATCTCGTCGAGCTGATTAATTTGACACTTTGTTTAACAAATTTGGTCCACATTTGCCAAAGTTATCGAGCTTCAAAGTTTGAAAAGTCACAAAAGTTGTGTGTTTGAGCACATATATTACTATTTTTCTTGGAAATTCAACAAGATGCAATCATGAATTGATGTGTCATTTTAAAGATCTCGTCGAGCTGATTAATTTGACACTTTGTTTAACAAATTTGGTCCTCATTTGCCAAAGTTATCGAGCTTCAAAGTTTGAAAAGTCACAAAATATGTGTGTTTGAGCACATAAAGTACTATTTTTCTTGGAAATTCAACAAGATGCAATCATGATGTGTTGTGACATCTTCAAAATCTCGTCGAGCTGATTAATTTGACACTTTGTTTAACAAATTTGGTCTTCATTTGCCAAAGTTATCGAGCTTCAAAATTGGAAAAGTCACAAAAGTGGTGTGTTTGAACACATAAAGTACTATTTTTCTTGGAAATTCAACAAGATGTAATAATGATGTGTTGTGTCATTTTAAAGATCTCGTCGAGCTGATTAATTTGACACTTTGGTTAACAAATTTGGTCCACATTTGCCAAAGTTATCGAGCTTCAAAGTTTGAAAAGTCACAAAAGTTGTGTGTTTGAGCACATAAAGTACTATTTTTCTTGGAAATTCAACAAGATGCAATCATGAATTGTTGTGTCATTTTAAAGATCTCGTCGAGCTGATTAATTTGACACTTTGTTTAACAAATTTGGTCTTCATTTGCCGAAGCTATCGAGCTTCAAAGTTTGAAAAGTCACAAAAGTTGTGTGTTTGAGCACATAAAGTACTATTTTTCTTGGAAATTCAACAAGATGCAATCATGAATTGTTGTGTCAGTTTAAAGATCTCGTCGAGCTGATTAATTTGACACTTTGTTTAACAAATTTGGTCCTCATTTGCCAAAGTTATCGAGCTTCAAAGTTTGAAAAGTCACAAAATATGTGTGTTTGAGCACATAAAGTACTATTTTTCTTGGAAATTCAACAAGATGCAATCATGATGTGTTGTGACATCTTCAAAATCTCGTCGAGCTGATTAATTTGACACTTTGTTTAACAAATTTGGTCTTCATTTGCCAAAGTTATCGAGCTTCAAAATTGGAAAAGTCACAAAAGTGGTGTGTTTGAACACATAAAGTACTATTTTTCTTGGAAATTCAACAAGATGTAATAATGATGTGTTGTGTCATTTTAAAGATCTCGTCGAGCTGATTAATTTGACACTTTGGTTAACAAATTTGGTCCACATTTGCCAAAGTTATCGAGCTTCAAAGTTTGAAAAGTCACAAAAGTTGTGTGTTTGAGCACATAAAGTACTATTTTTCTTGGAAATTCAACAAGATGCAATCATGAATTGTTGTGTCATTTTAAAGATCTCGTCGAGCTGATTAATTTGACACTTTGGTTAACAAATTTGGTCCACATTTGCCAAAGTTATCGAGCTTCAAATTTTGAAAAGTCACAAAAGTTGTGTGTTTGAGCACATATATTACTATTTTTCTTGGAAATTCAACAAGATGCAATCATGAATTGTTGTGTCATTTTAAAGATCTCGTCGAGCTGATTAATTTGACACTTTGTTTAACAAATTTGGTCTTCATTTGCCGAAGCTATCGAGCTTCAAAGTTTGAAAAGTCACAAAAGTTGTGTGTTTGAGCACATAAAGTACTATTTTTCTTGGAAATTCAACAAGATGCAATCATGAATTGTTGTGTCATTTTAAAGATCTCGTCGAGCTGATTAATTTGACACTTTGTTTAACAAATTTGGTCTTCATTTGCCGAAGCTATCGAGCTTCAAAGTTTGAAAAGTCACAAAAGTTGTGTGTTTGAGCACATAAAGTACTATTTTTCTTGGAAATTCAACAAGATGCAATCATGAATTGTTGTGTCAGTTTAAAGATCTCGTCGAGCTGATTAATTTGACACTTTGGTTAACAAATTTGGTCCACATTTGCCAAAGTTATCGAGCTTCAAAGTTTGAAAAGTCACAAAAGTTGTGTGTTTGAGCACATAAAGTACTATTTTTCTTGGAAATTCAACAAGATGCAATCATGAATTGTTGTGTCATTTTAAAGATCTCGTCGAGCTGATTAATTTGACACTTTGTTTAACAAATTTGGTCCACATTTGCCAAAGTTATCGAGCTTCAAAGTTTGAAAAGTCACAAAAGTTGTGTGTTTGAGCACATATATTACTATTTTTCTTGGAAATTCAACAAGATGCAATCATGAATTGATGTGTCATTTTAAAGATCTCGTCGAGCTGATTAATTTGACACTTTGTTTAACAAATTTGGTCTTCATTTGCCGAAGCTATCGAGCTTCAAAGTTTGAAAAGTCACAAAAGTTGTGTGTTTGAGCACATAAAGTACTATTTTTCTTGGAAATTCAACAAGATGCAATCATGAATTGTTGTGTCATTTTAAAGATCTCGTCGAGCTGATTAATTTGACACTTTGTTTAACAAATTTGGTCCTCATTTGCCAAAGTTATCGAGCTTCAAAGTTTGAAAAGTCACAAAATATGTGTGTTTGAGCACATAAAGTACTATTTTTCTTGGAAATTCAACAAGATGCAATCATGATGTGTTGTGACATCTTCAAAATCTCGTCGAGCTGATTAATTTGACACTTTGTTTAACAAATTTGGTCTTCATTTGCCAAAGTTATCGAGCTTCAAAATTGGAAAAGTCACAAAAGTGGTGTGTTTGAACACATAAAGTACTATTTTTCTTGGAAATTCAACAAGATGTAATAATGATGTGTTGTGTCATTTTAAAGATCTCGTCGAGCTGATTAATTTGACACTTTGGTTAACAAATTTGGTCCACATTTGCCAAAGTTATCGAGCTTCAAAGTTTGAAAAGTCACAAAAGTTGTGTGTTTGAGCACATAAAGTACTATTTTTCTTGGAAATTCAACAAGATGCAATCATGAATTGTTGTGTCATTTTAAAGATCTCGTCGAGCTGATTAATTTGACACTTTGTTTAACAAATTTGGTCCTCATTTGCCAAAGTTATCGAGCTTCAAAGTTTGAAAAGTCACAAAATATGTGTGATTGAGCACATAAAGTACTATTTTTCTTGGAAATTCAACAAGATGCAATCATGATGTGTTGTGACATCTTCAAAATCTCGTCGAGCTGATTAATTTGACACTTTGTTTAACAAATTTGGTCTTCATTTGCCAAAGTTATCGAGCTTCAAAATTGGAAAAGTCACAAAAGTGGTGTGTTTGAACACATAAAGTACTATTTTTCTTGGAAATTCAACAAGATGTAATAATGATGTGTTGTGTCATTTTAAAGATCTCGTCGAGCTGATTAATTTGACACTTTGGTTAACAAATTTGGTCCACATTTGCCAAAGTTATCGAGCTTCAAAGTTTGAAAAGTCACAAAATATGTGTGTTTGAGCACATAAAGTACTATTTTTCTTGGAAATTCAACAAGATGCAATCATGATGTGTTGTGACATCTTCAAAATCTCGTCGAGCTGATTAATTTGACACTTTGTTTAACAAATTTGGTCTTCATTTGCCAAAGTTATCGAGCTTCAAAATTGGAAAAGTCACAAAAGTGGTGTGTTTGAACACATAAAGTACTATTTTTCTTGGAAATTCAACAAGATGTAATAATGATGTGTTGTGTCATTTTAAAGATCTCGTCGAGCTGATTAATTTGACACTTTGGTTAACAAATTTGGTCCACATTTGCCAAAGTTATCGAGCTTCAAAGTTTGAAAAGTCACAAAAGTTGTGTGTTTGAGCACATAAAGTACTATTTTTCTTGGAAATTCAACAAGATGCAATCATGAATTGTTGTGTCATTTTAAAGATCTCGTCGAGCTGATTAATTTGACACTTTGGTTAACAAATTTGGTCCACATTTGCCAAAGTTATCGAGCTTCAAATTTTGAAAAGTCACAAAAGTTGTGTGTTTGAGCACATATATTACTATTTTTCTTGGAAATTCAACAAGATGCAATCATGAATTGTTGTGTCATTTTAAAGATCTCGTCGAGCTGATTAATTTGACACTTTGTTTAACAAATTTGGTCTTCATTTGCCGAAGCTATCGAGCTTCAAAGTTTGAAAAGTCACAAAAGTTGTGTGTTTGAGCACATAAAGTACTATTTTTCTTGGAAATTCAACAAGATGCAATCATGAATTGTTGTGTCATTTTAAAGATCTCGTCGAGCTGATTAATTTGACACTTTGTTTAACAAATTTGGTCCACATTTGCCAAAGTTATCGAGCTTCAAAGTTTGAAAAGTCACAAAAGTTGTGTGTTTGAGCACATATATTACTATTTTTCTTGGAAATTCAACAAGATGCAATCATGAATTGATGTGTCATTTTAAAGATCTCGTCGAGCTGATTAATTTGACACTTTGTTTAACAAATTTGGTCCTCATTTGCCAAAGTTATCGAGCTTCAAAGTTTGAAAAGTCACAAAATATGTGTGTTTGAGCACATAAAGTACTATTTTTCTTGGAAATTCAACAAGATGCAATCATGATGTGTTGTGACATCTTCAAAATCTCGTCGAGCTGATTAATTTGACACTTTGTTTAACAAATTTGGTCTTCATTTGCCAAAGTTATCGAGCTTCAAAATTGGAAAAGTCACAAAAGTGGTGTGTTTGAACACATAAAGTACTATTTTTCTTGGAAATTCAACAAGATGTAATAATGATGTGTTGTGTCATTTTAAAGATCTCGTCGAGCTGATTAATTTGACACTTTGGTTAACAAATTTGGTCCACATTTGCCAAAGTTATCGAGCTTCAAAGTTTGAAAAGTCACAAAAGTTGTGTGTTTGAGCACATAAAGTACTATTTTTCTTGGAAATTCAACAAGATGCAATCATGAATTGTTGTGTCATTTTAAAGATCTCGTCGAGCTGATTAATTTGACACTTTGTTTAACAAATTTGGTCTTCATTTGCCGAAGCTATCGAGCTTCAAAGTTTGAAAAGTCACAAAAGTTGTGTGTTTGAGCACATAAAGTACTATTTTTCTTGGAAATTCAACAAGATGCAATCATGAATTGTTGTGTCAGTTTAAAGATCTCGTCGAGCTGATTAATTTGACACTTTGTTTAACAAATTTGGTCCTCATTTGCCAAAGTTATCGAGCTTCAAAGTTTGAAAAGTCACAAAATATGTGTGTTTGAGCACATAAAGTACTATTTTTCTTGGAAATTCAACAAGATGCAATCATGATGTGTTGTGACATCTTCAAAATCTCGTCGAGCTGATTAATTTGACACTTTGTTTAACAAATTTGGTCTTCATTTGCCAAAGTTATCGAGCTTCAAAATTGGAAAAGTCACAAAAGTGGTGTGTTTGAACACATAAAGTACTATTTTTCTTGGAAATTCAACAAGATGTAATAATGATGTGTTGTGTCATTTTAAAGATCTCGTCGAGCTGATTAATTTGACACTTTGGTTAACAAATTTGGTCCACATTTGCCAAAGTTATCGAGCTTCAAAGTTTGAAAAGTCACAAAAGTTGTGTGTTTGAGCACATAAAGTACTATTTTTCTTGGAAATTCAACAAGATGCAATCATGAATTGTTGTGTCATTTTAAAGATCTCGTCGAGCTGATTAATTTGACACTTTGGTTAACAAATTTGGTCCACATTTGCCAAAGTTATCGAGCTTCAAATTTTGAAAAGTCACAAAAGTTGTGTGTTTGAGCACATATATTACTATTTTTCTTGGAAATTCAACAAGATGCAATCATGAATTGTTGTGTCATTTTAAAGATCTCGTCGAGCTGATTAATTTGACACTTTGTTTAACAAATTTGGTCTTCATTTGCCGAAGCTATCGAGCTTCAAAGTTTGAAAAGTCACAAAAGTTGTGTGTTTGAGCACATAAAGTACTATTTTTCTTGGAAATTCAACAAGATGCAATCATGAATTGTTGTGTCATTTTAAAGATCTCGTCGAGCTGATTAATTTGACACTTTGTTTAACAAATTTGGTCTTCATTTGCCGAAGCTATCGAGCTTCAAAGTTTGAAAAGTCACAAAAGTTGTGTGTTTGAGCACATAAAGTACTATTTTTCTTGGAAATTCAACAAGATGCAATCATGAATTGTTGTGTCAGTTTAAAGATCTCGTCGAGCTGATTAATTTGACACTTTGGTTAACAAATTTGGTCCACATTTGCCAAAGTTATCGAGCTTCAAAGTTTGAAAAGTCACAAAAGTTGTGTGTTTGAGCACATAAAGTACTATTTTTCTTGGAAATTCAACAAGATGCAATCATGAATTGTTGTGTCATTTTAAAGATCTCGTCGAGCTGATTAATTTGACACTTTGTTTAACAAATTTGGTCCACATTTGCCAAAGTTATCGAGCTTCAAAGTTTGAAAAGTCACAAAAGTTGTGTGTTTGAGCACATATATTACTATTTTTCTTGGAAATTCAACAAGATGCAATCATGAATTGATGTGTCATTTTAAAGATCTCGTCGAGCTGATTAATTTG
This sequence comes from Euwallacea fornicatus, assembly GCF_040115645.1. NCBI lineage: Eukaryota > Metazoa > Arthropoda > Insecta > Coleoptera > Curculionidae > Euwallacea > Euwallacea fornicatus. Next base: position 111,833 of record NW_027096055.1, on the reverse strand, counting down.
ACACTTTGTTTAACAAATTTGGTCTTCATTTGCCGAAGCTATCGAGCTTCAAAGTTTGAAAAGTCACAAAAGTTGTGTGTTTGAGCACATAAAGTACTATTTTTCTTGGAAATTCAACAAGATGCAATCATGAATTGTTGTGTCATTTTAAAGATCTCGTCGAGCTGATTAATTTGACACTTTGTTTAACAAATTTGGTCCTCATTTGCCAAAGTTATCGAGCTTCAAAGTTTGAAAAGTCACAAAATATGTGTGTTTGAGCACATAAAGTACTATTTTTCTTGGAAATTCAACAAGATGCAATCATGATGTGTTGTGACATCTTCAAAATCTCGTCGAGCTGATTAATTTGACACTTTGTTTAACAAATTTGGTCTTCATTTGCCAAAGTTATCGAGCTTCAAAATTGGAAAAGTCACAAAAGTGGTGTGTTTGAACACATAAAGTACTATTTTTCTTGGAAATTCAACAAGATGTAATAATGATGTGTTGTGTCATTTTAAAGATCTCGTCGAGCTGATTAATTTGACACTTTGGTTAACAAATTTGGTCCACATTTGCCAAAGTTATCGAGCTTCAAAGTTTGAAAAGTCACAAAAGTTGTGTGTTTGAGCACATAAAGTACTATTTTTCTTGGAAATTCAACAAGATGCAATCATGAATTGTTGTGTCATTTTAAAGATCTCGTCGAGCTGATTAATTTGACACTTTGGTTAACAAATTTGGTCCACATTTGCCAAAGTTATCGAGCTTCAAATTTTGAAAAGTCACAAAAGTTGTGTGTTTGAGCACATATATTACTATTTTTCTTGGAAATTCAACAAGATGCAATCATGAATTGTTGTGTCATTTTAAAGATCTCGTCGAGCTGATTAATTTGACACTTTGTTTAACAAATTTGGTCTTCATTTGCCGAAGTTATCGAGCTTCAAAGTTTGAAAAGTCACAAAAGTTGTGTGTTTGAGCACATATATTACTATTTTTCTTGGAAATTCAACAAGATGCAATCATGAATTGATGTGTCATTTTAAAGATCTCGTCGAGCTGATTAATTTGACACTTTGTTTAACAAATTTGGTCCTCATTTGCCAAAGTTATCGAGCTTCAAAGTTTGAAAAGTCACAAAATATGTGTGTTTGAGCACATAAAGTACTATTTTTCTTGGAAATTCAACAAGATGCAATCATGATGTGTTGTGACATCTTCAAAATCTCGTCGAGCTGATTAATTTGACACTTTGTTTAACAAATTTGGTCCACATTTGCCAAAGTTATCGAGCTTCAAAGTTTGAAAAGTCACAAAATATGTGTGTTTGAGCACATAAAGTACTATTTTTCCTGGAAGTTCAACAAGATGTAATCATGATGTGTTGTGACATCTTCAAAATCTCGTCGAGCTGATTAATTTGACACTTTGTTTAACAAATTTGGTCTTCATTTGCCAAAGTTATCGAGCTTCAAAATTGGAAAAGTCACAAAAGTGGTGTGTTTGAGCACATAAAGTACTATTTTTCTTGGAAATTCAACAAGATGCAATCATGAATTGTTGTGTCATTTTAAAGATCTCGTCGAGCTGATTAATTTGACACTTTGGTTAACAAATTTGGTCCACATTTGCCAAAGTTATCGAGCTTCAAATTTTGAAAAGTCACAAAAGTTGTGTGTTTGAGCACATATATTACTATTTTTCTTGGAAATTCAACAAGATGCAATCATGAATTGTTGTGTCAGTTTAAAGATCTCGTCGAGCTGATTAATTTGACACTTTGGTTAACAAATTTGGTCCACATTTGCCAAAGTTATCGAGCTTCAAAGTTTGAAAAGTCACAAAAGTTGTGTGTTTGAGCACATAAAGTACTATTTTTCTTGGAAATTCAACAAGATGCAATCATGAATTGTTGTGTCATTTTAAAGATCTCGTCGAGCTGATTAATTTGACACTTTGTTTAACAAATTTGGTCCACATTTGCCAAAGTTATCGAGCTTCAAAATTTGAAAAGTCACAAAAGTTGTGTGTTTGAGCACATAAAGTACTATTTTTCCTGGAAGTTCAACAAGATGTAATCATGATGTGTTGTGACATCTTCAAAATCTCGTCGAGCTGATTAATTTGACACTTTGTTTAACAAATTTGGTCTTCATTTGCCAAAGTTATCGAGCTTCAAAATTGGAAAAGTCACAAAAGTGGTGTGTTTGAGCACATAAAGTACTATTTTTCTTGGAAATTCAACAAGATGCAATCATGAATTGTTGTGTCATTTTAAAGATCTCGTCGAGCTGATTAATTTGACACTTTGGTTAACAAATTTGGTCCACATTTGCCAAAGTTATCGAGCTTCAAATTTTGAAAAGTCACAAAAGTTGTGTGTTTGAGCACATATATTACTATTTTTCTTGGAAATTCAACAAGATGCAATCATGAATTGTTGTGTCATTTTAAAGATCTCGTCGAGCTGATTAATTTGACACTTTGGTTAACAAATTTGGTCCACATTTGCCAAAGTTATCGAGCTTCAAATTTTGAAAAGTCACAAAAGTTGTGTGTTTGAGCACATAAAGTACTATTTTTCTTGGAAATTCAACAAGATGCAATCATGAATTGTTGTGTCATTTTAAAGATCTCGTCGAGCTGATTAATTTGACACTTTGTTTAACAAATTTGGTCCTCATTTGCCAAAGTTATCGAGCTTCAAAGTTTGAAAAGTCACAAAATATGTGTGTTTGAGCACATAAAGTACTATTTTTCTTGGAAATTCAACAAGATGCAATCATGATGTGTTGTGACATCTTCAAAATCTCGTCGAGCTGATTAATTTGACACTTTGTTTAACAAATTTGGTCTTCATTTGCCAAAGTTATCGAGCTTCAAAATTGGAAAAGTCACAAAAGTGGTGTGTTTGAACACATAAAGTACTATTTTTCTTGGAAATTCAACAAAATGTAATAATGATGTGTTGTGTCATTTTAAAGATCTCGTCGAGCTGATTAATTTGACACTTTGGTTAACAAATTTGGTCCACATTTGCCAAAGTTATCGAGCTTCAAAGTTTGAAAAGTCACAAAAGTTGTGTGTTTGAGCACATAAAGTACTATTTTTCTTGGAAATTCAACAAGATGCAATCATGAATTGTTGTGTCATTTTAAAGATCTCGTCGAGCTGATTAATTTGACACTTTGGTTAACAAATTTGGTCCACATTTGCCAAAGTTATCGAGCTTCAAATTTTGAAAAGTCACAAAAGTTGTGTGTTTGAGCACATATATTACTATTTTTCTTGGAAATTCAACAAGATGCAATCATGAATTGTTGTGTCATTTTAAAGATCTCGTCGAGCTGATTAATTTGACACTTTGTTTAACAAATTTGGTCTTCATTTGCCGAAGCTATCGAGCTTCAAAGTTTGAAAAGTCACAAAAGTTGTGTGTTTGAGCACATAAAGTACTATTTTTCTTGGAAATTCAACAAGATGCAATCATGAATTGTTGTGTCATTTTAAAGATCTCGTCGAGCTGATTAATTTGACACTTTGTTTAACAAATTTGGTCCACATTTGCCAAAGTTATCGAGCTTCAAAGTTTGAAAAGTCACAAAATATGTGTGTTTGAGCACATAAAGTACTATTTTTCTTGGAAATTCAACAAGATGCAATCATGATGTGTTGTGACATCTTCAAAATCTCGTCGAGCTGATTAATTTGACACTTTGTTTAACAAATTTGGTCTTCATTTGCCAAAGTTATCGAGCTTCAAAATTGGAAAAGTCACAAAAGTGGTGTGTTTGAACACATAAAGTACTATTTTTCTTGGAAATTCAACAAGATGTAATAATGATGTGTTGTGTCATTTTAAAGATCTCGTCGAGCTGATTAATTTGACACTTTGGTTAACAAATTTGGTCTTCATTTGCCAAAGTTATCGAGCTTCAAAATTGGAAAAGTCACAAAAGTGGTGTGTTTGAACACATAAAGTACTATTTTTCTTGGAAATTCAACAAGATGTAATAATGATGTGTTGTGTCATTTTAAAGATCTCGTCGAGCTGATTAATTTGACACTTTGGTTAACAAATTTGGTCCACATTTGCCAAAGTTATCGAGCTTCAAAGTTTGAAAAGTCACAAAAGTTGTGTGTTTGAGCACATAAAGTACTATTTTTCTTGGAAATTCAACAAGATGCAATCATGAATTGTTGTGTCATTTTAAAGATCTCGTCGAGCTGATTAATTTGACACTTTGGTTAACAAATTTGGTCCACATTTGCCAAAGTTATCGAGCTTCAAAGTTTGAAAAGTCACAAAAGTTGTGTGTTTGAGCACATAAAGTACTATTTTTCTTGGAAATTCAACAAGATGCAATCATGAATTGTTGTGTCATTTTAAAGATCTCGTCGAGCTGATTAATTTGACACTTTGTTTAACAAATTTGGTCCACATTTGCCAAAGTTATCGAGCTTCAAAGTTTGAAAAGTCACAAAAGTTGTGTGTTTGAGCACATATATTACTATTTTTCTTGGAAATTCAACAAGATGCAATCATGAATTGATGTGTCATTTTAAAGATCTCGTCGAGCTGATTAATTTGACACTTTGTTTAACAAATTTGGTCCTCATTTGCCAAAGTTATCGAGCTTCAAAGTTTGAAAAGTCACAAAATATGTGTGTTTGAGCACATAAAGTACTATTTTTCTTGGAAATTCAACAAGATGCAATCATGATGTGTTGTGACATCTTCAAAATCTCGTCGAGCTGATTAATTTGACACTTTGTTTAACAAATTTGGTCTTCATTTGCCAAAGTTATCGAGCTTCAAAATTGGAAAAGTCACAAAAGTGGTGTGTTTGAACACATAAAGTACTATTTTTCTTGGAAATTCAACAAGATGTAATAATGATGTGTTGTGTCATTTTAAAGATCTCGTCGAGCTGATTAATTTGACACTTTGGTTAACAAATTTGGTCCACATTTGCCAAAGTTATCGAGCTTCAAAGTTTGAAAAGTCACAAAAGTTGTGTGTTTGAGCACATAAAGTACTATTTTTCTTGGAAATTCAACAAGATGCAATCATGAATTGTTGTGTCATTTTAAAGATCTCGTCGAGCTGATTAATTTGACACTTTGGTTAACAAATTTGGTCCACATTTGCCAAAGTTATCGAGCTTCAAATTTTGAAAAGTCACAAAAGTTGTGTGTTTGAGCACATATATTACTATTTTTCTTGGAAATTCAACAAGATGCAATCATGAATTGTTGTGTCATTTTAAAGATCTCGTCGAGCTGATTAATTTGACACTTTGTTTAACAAATTTGGTCTTCATTTGCCGAAGCTATCGAGCTTCAAAGTTTGAAAAGTCACAAAAGTTGTGTGTTTGAGCACATAAAGTACTATTTTTCTTGGAAATTCAACAAGATGCAATCATGAATTGTTGTGTCATTTTAAAGATCTCGTCGAGCTGATTAATTTGACACTTTGTTTAACAAATTTGGTCCACATTTGCCAAAGTTATCGAGCTTCAAAGTTTGAAAAGTCACAAAAGTTGTGTGTTTGAGCACATATATTACTATTTTTCTTGGAAATTCAACAAGATGCAATCATGAATTGATGTGTCATTTTAAAGATCTCGTCGAGCTGATTAATTTGACACTTTGTTTAACAAATTTGGTCCTCATTTGCCAAAGTTATCGAGCTTCAAAGTTTGAAAAGTCACAAAATATGTGTGTTTGAGCACATAAAGTACTATTTTTCTTGGAAATTCAACAAGATGCAATCATGATGTGTTGTGACATCTTCAAAATCTCGTCGAGCTGATTAATTTGACACTTTGTTTAACAAATTTGGTCTTCATTTGCCAAAGTTATCGAGCTTCAAAATTGGAAAAGTCACAAAAGTGGTGTGTTTGAACACATAAAGTACTATTTTTCTTGGAAATTCAACAAGATGTAATAATGATGTGTTGTGTCATTTTAAAGATCTCGTCGAGCTGATTAATTTGACACTTTGGTTAACAAATTTGGTCCACATTTGCCAAAGTTATCGAGCTTCAAAGTTTGAAAAGTCACAAAAGTTGTGTGTTTGAGCACATAAAGTACTATTTTTCTTGGAAATTCAACAAGATGCAATCATGAATTGTTGTGTCATTTTAAAGATCTCGTCGAGCTGATTAATTTGACACTTTGGTTAACAAATTTGGTCCACATTTGCCAAAGTTATCGAGCTTCAAATTTTGAAAAGTCACAAAAGTTGTGTGTTTGAGCACATATATTACTATTTTTCTTGGAAATTCAACAAGATGCAATCATGAATTGTTGTGTCATTTTAAAGATCTCGTCGAGCTGATTAATTTGACACTTTGTTTAACAAATTTGGTCTTCATTTGCCGAAGCTATCGAGCTTCAAAGTTTGAAAAGTCACAAAAGTTGTGTGTTTGAGCACATAAAGTACTATTTTTCTTGGAAATTCAACAAGATGCAATCATGAATTGTTGTGTCATTTTAAAGATCTCGTCGAGCTGATTAATTTGACACTTTGTTTAACAAATTTGGTCTTCATTTGCCGAAGCTATCGAGCTTCAAAGTTTGAAAAGTCACAAAAGTTGTGTGTTTGAGCACATAAAGTACTATTTTTCTTGGAAATTCAACAAGATGCAATCATGAATTGTTGTGTCATTTTAAAGATCTCGTCGAGCTGATTAATTTGACACTTTGTTTAACAAATTTGGTCCACATTTGCCAAAGTTATCGAGCTTCAAAGTTTGAAAAGTCACAAAAGTTGTGTGTTTGAGCACATATATTACTATTTTTCTTGGAAATTCAACAAGATGCAATCATGAATTGATGTGTCATTTTAAAGATCTCGTCGAGCTGATTAATTTGACACTTTGTTTAACAAATTTGGTCCTCATTTGCCAAAGTTATCGAGCTTCAAAGTTTGAAAAGTCACAAAATATGTGTGTTTGAGCACATAAAGTACTATTTTTCTTGGAAATTCAACAAGATGCAATCATGATGTGTTGTGACATCTTCAAAATCTCGTCGAGCTGATTAATTTGACACTTTGTTTAACAAATTTGGTCTTCATTTGCCAAAGTTATCGAGCTTCAAAATTGGAAAAGTCACAAAAGTGGTGTGTTTGAACACATAAAGTACTATTTTTCTTGGAAATTCAACAAGATGTAATAATGATGTGTTGTGTCATTTTAAAGATCTCGTCGAGCTGATTAATTTGACACTTTGGTTAACAAATTTGGTCCACATTTGCCAAAGTTATCGAGCTTCAAAGTTTGAAAAGTCACAAAAGTTGTGTGTTTGAGCACATAAAGTACTATTTTTCTTGGAAATTCAACAAGATGCAATCATGAATTGTTGTGTCATTTTAAAGATCTCGTCGAGCTGATTAATTTGACACTTTGGTTAACAAATTTGGTCCACATTTGCCAAAGTTATCGAGCTTCAAATTTTGAAAAGTCACAAAAGTTGTGTGTTTGAGCACATATATTACTATTTTTCTTGGAAATTCAACAAGATGCAATCATGAATTGTTGTGTCATTTTAAAGATCTCGTCGAGCTGATTAATTTGACACTTTGTTTAACAAATTTGGTCTTCATTTGCCGAAGCTATCGAGCTTCAAAGTTTGAAAAGTCACAAAAGTTGTGTGTTTGAGCACATAAAGTACTATTTTTCTTGGAAATTCAACAAGATGCAATCATGAATTGTTGTGTCATTTTAAAGATCTCGTCGAGCTGATTAATTTGACACTTTGTTTAACAAATTTGGTCCACATTTGCCAAAGTTATCGAGCTTCAAAGTTTGAAAAGTCACAAAAGTTGTGTGTTTGAGCACATATATTACTATTTTTCTTGGAAATTCAACAAGATGCAATCATGAATTGATGTGTCATTTTAAAGATCTCGTCGAGCTGATTAATTTGACACTTTGTTTAACAAATTTGGTCCTCATTTGCCAAAGTTATCGAGCTTCAAAGTTTGAAAAGTCACAAAATATGTGTGTTTGAGCACATAAAGTACTATTTTTCTTGGAAATTCAACAAGATGCAATCATGATGTGTTGTGACATCTTCAAAATCTCGTCGAGCTGATTAATTTGACACTTTGTTTAACAAATTTGGTCTTCATTTGCCAAAGTTATCGAGCTTCAAAATTGGAAAAGTCACAAAAGTGGTGTGTTTGAACACATAAAGTACTATTTTTCTTGGAAATTCAACAAGATGTAATAATGATGTGTTGTGTCATTTTAAAGATCTCGTCGAGCTGATTAATTTGACACTTTGGTTAACAAATTTGGTCCACATTTGCCAAAGTTATCGAGCTTCAAAGTTTGAAAAGTCACAAAAGTTGTGTGTTTGAGCACATAAAGTACTATTTTTCTTGGAAATTCAACAAGATGCAATCATGAATTGTTGTGTCATTTTAAAGATCTCGTCGAGCTGATTAATTTGACACTTTGGTTAACAAATTTGGTCCACATTTGCCAAAGTTATCGAGCTTCAAAATTTGAAAAGTCACAAAAGTTGTGTGTTTGAGCACATAAAGTACTATTTTTCCTGGAAGTTCAACAAGATGTAATCATGATGTGTTGTGACATCTTCAAAATCTCGTCGAGCTGATTAATTTGACACTTTGTTTAACAAATTTGGTCCTCATTTGCCAAAGTTATCGAGCTTCAAAGTTTGAAAAGTCACAAAATATGTGTGTTTGAGCACATAAAGTACTATTTTTCTTGGAAATTCAACAAGATGCAATCATGAATTGTTGTGTCATTTTAAAGATCTCGTCGAGCTGATTAATTTGACACTTTGTTTAACAAATTTGGTCTTCATTTGCCGAAGCTATCGAGCTTCAAAGTTTGAAAAGTCACAAAAGTTGTGTGTTTGAGCACATAAAGTACTATTTTTCTTGGAAATTCAACAAGATGCAATCATGAATTGTTGTGTCATTTTAAAGATCTCGTCGAGCTGATTAATTTGACACTTTGTTTAACAAATTTGGTCCACATTTGCCAAAGTTATCGAGCTTCAAAGTTTGAAAAGTCACAAAAGTTGTGTGTTTGAGCACATATATTACTATTTTTCTTGGAAATTCAACAAGATGCAATCATGAATTGATGTGTCATTTTAAAGATCTCGTCGAGCTGATTAATTTGACACTTTGTTTAACAAATTTGGTCCTCATTTGCCAAAGTTATCGAGCTTCAAAGTTTGAAAAGTCACAAAATATGTGTGTTTGAGCACATAAAGTACTATTTTTCTTGGAAATTCAACAAGATGCAATCATGATGTGTTGTGACATCTTCAAAATCTCGTCGAGCTGATTAATTTGACACTTTGTTTAACAAATTTGGTCTTCATTTGCCAAAGTTATCGAGCTTCAAAATTGGAAAAGTCACAAAAGTGGTGTGTTTGAACACATAAAGTACTATTTTTCTTGGAAATTCAACAAGATGTAATAATGATGTGTTGTGTCATTTTAAAGATCTCGTCGAGCTGATTAATTTGACACTTTGGTTAACAAATTTGGTCCACATTTGCCAAAGTTATCGAGCTTCAAAGTTTGAAAAGTCACAAAAGTTGTGTGTTTGAGCACATAAAGTACTATTTTTCTTGGAAATTCAACAAGATGCAATCATGAATTGTTGTGTCATTTTAAAGATCTCGTCGAGCTGATTAATTTGACACTTTGGTTAACAAATTTGGTCCACATTTGCCAAAGTTATCGAGCTTCAAATTTTGAAAAGTCACAAAAGTTGTGTGTTTGAGCACATATATTACTATTTTTCTTGGAAATTCAACAAGATGCAATCATGAATTGTTGTGTCATTTTAAAGATCTCGTCGAGCTGATTAATTTGACACTTTGTTTAACAAATTTGGTCTTCATTTGCCGAAGCTATCGAGCTTCAAAGTTTGAAAAGTCACAAAAGTTGTGTGTTTGAGCACATAAAGTACTATTTTTCTTGGAAATTCAACAAGATGCAATCATGAATTGTTGTGTCATTTTAAAGATCTCGTCGAGCTGATTAATTTGACACTTTGTTTAACAAATTTGGTCCACATTTGCCAAAGTTATCGAGCTTCAAAGTTTGAAAAGTCACAAAAGTTGTGTGTTTGAGCACATATATTACTATTTTTCTTGGAAATTCAACAAGATGCAATCATGAATTGATGTGTCATTTTAAAGATCTCGTCGAGCTGATTAATTTGACACTTTGTTTAACAAATTTGGTCCTCATTTGCCAAAGTTATCGAGCTTCAAAGTTTGAAAAGTCACAAAATATGTGTGTTTGAGCACATAAAGTACTATTTTTCTTGGAAATTCAACAAGATGCAATCATGATGTGTTGTGACATCTTCAAAATCTCGTCGAGCTGATTAATTTGACACTTTGTTTAACAAATTTGGTCTTCATTTGCCAAAGTTATCGAGCTTCAAAATTGGAAAAGTCACAAAAGTGGTGTGTTTGAACACATAAAGTACTATTTTTCTTGGAAATTCAACAAGATGTAATAATGATGTGTTGTGTCATTTTAAAGATCTCGTCGAGCTGATTAATTTGACACTTTGGTTAACAAATTTGGTCCACATTTGCCAAAGTTATCGAGCTTCAAAGTTTGAAAAGTCACAAAAGTTGTGTGTTTGAGCACATAAAGTACTATTTTTCTTGGAAATTCAACAAGATGCAATCATGAATTGTTGTGTCATTTTAAAGATCTCGTCGAGCTGATTAATTTGACACTTTGGTTAACAAATTTGGTCCACATTTGCCAAAGTTATCGAGCTTCAAAATTTGAAAAGTCACAAAAGTTGTGTGTTTGAGCACATAAAGTACTATTTTTCCTGGAAGTTCAACAAGATGTAATCATGATGTGTTGTGACATCTTCAAAATCTCGTCGAGCTGATTAATTTGACACTTTGTTTAACAAATTTGGTCCTCATTTGCCAAAGTTATCGAGCTTCAAAGTTTGAAAAGTCACAAAATATGTGTGTTTGAGCACATAAAGTACTATTTTTCTTGGAAATTCAACAAGATGCAATCATGAATTGTTGTGTCATTTTAAAGATCTCGTCGAGCTGATTAATTTGACACTTTGGTTAACAAATTTGGTCCACATTTGCCAAAGTTATCGAGCTTCAAATTTTGAAAAGTCACAAAAGTTGTGTGTTTGAGCACATATATTACTATTTTTCTTGGAAATTCAACAAGATGCAATCATGAATTGTTGTGTCATTTTAAAGATCTCGTCGAGCTGATTAATTTGACACTTTGGTTAACAAATTTGGTCCACATTTGCCAAAGTTATCGAGCTTCAAATTTTGAAAAGTCACAAAAGTTGTGTGTTTGAGCACATAAAGTACTATTTTTCTTGGAAATTCAACAAGATGCAATCATGAATTGTTGTGTCATTTTAAAGATCTCGTCGAGCTGATTAATTTGACACTTTGTTTAACAAATTTGGTCCTCATTTGCCAAAGTTATCGAGCTTCAAAGTTTGAAAAGTCACAAAATATGTGTGTTTGAGCACATAAAGTACTATTTTTCTTGGAAATTCAACAAGATGCAATCATGATGTGTTGTGACATCTTCAAAATCTCGTCGAGCTGATTAATTTGACACTTTGTTTAACAAATTTGGTCTTCATTTGCCAAAGTTATCGAGCTTCAAAATTGGAAAAGTCACAAAAGTGGTGTGTTTGAACACATAAAGTACTATTTTTCTTGGAAATTCAACAAGATGTAATAATGATGTGTTGTGTCATTTTAAAGATCTCGTCGAGCTGATTAATTTGACACTTTGTTTAACAAATTTGGTCCACATTTGCCAAAGTTATCGAGCTTCAAAGTTTGAAAAGTCACAAAAGTTGTGTGTTTGAGCACATATATTACTATTTTTCTTGGAAATTCAACAAGATGCAATCATGAATTGATGTGTCATTTTAAAGATCTCGTCGAGCTGATTAATTTGACACTTTGTTTAACAAATTTGGTCCTCATTTGCCAAAGTTATCGAGCTTCAAAGTTTGAAAAGTCACAAAATATGTGTGTTTGAGCACATAAAGTACTATTTTTCTTGGAAATTCAACAAGATGCAATCATGAATTGTTGTGTCATTTTAAAGATCTCGTCGAGCTGATTAATTTGACACTTTGTTTAACAAATTTGGTCCTCATTTGCCAAAGTTATCGAGCTTCAAAGTTTGAAAAGTCACAAAATATGTGTGTTTGAGCACATAAAGTACTATTTTTCTTGGAAATTCAACAAGATGTAATAATGATGTGTTGTGTCATTTTAAAGATCTCGTCGAGCTGATTAATTTGACACTTTGGTTAACAAATTTGGTCCACATTTGCCAAAGTTATCGAGCTTCAAAGTTTGAAAAGTCACAAAAGTTGTGTGTTTGAGCACATAAAGTACTATTTTTCTTGGAAATTCAACAAGATGCAATCATGAATTGTTGTGTCATTTGAAAGATCTCGTCGAGCTGATTAATTTGACACTTTGGTTAACAAATTTGGTCCACATTTGCCAAAGTTATCGAGCTTCAAATTTTGAAAAGTCACAAAAGTTGTGTGTTTGAGCACATATATTACTATTTTTCTTGGAAATTCAACAAGATGCAATCATGAATTGTTGTGTCATTTTAAAGATCTCGTCGAGCTGATTAATTTGAGACTTTGTTTAACAAATTTGGTCCTCATTTGCCAAAGTTATCGAGCTTCAAAGTTTGAAAAGTCACAAAATATGTGTGTTTGAGCACATAAAGTACTATTTTTCTTGGAAATTCAACAAGATGCAATCATGATGTGTTGTGACATCTTCAAAATCTCGTCGAGCTGATTAATTTGACACTTTGTTTAACAAATTTGGTCTTCATTTGCCAAAGTTATCGAGCTTCAAAATTGGAAAAGTCACAAAAGTGGTGTGTTTGAACACATAAAGTACTATTTTTCTTGGAAATTCACCAAGATGTAATAATGATGTGTTGTGTCATTTTAAAGATCTCGTCGAGCTGATTAATTTGACACTTTGGTTAACAAATTTGGTCCACATTTGCCAAAGTTATCGAGCTTCAAATTTTGAAAAGTCACAAAAGTTGTGTGTTTGAGCACATATATTACTATTTTTCTTGGAAATTCAACAAGATGCAATCATGATTTGTTGTGTCATTTTAAAGATCTCGTCGAGCTGATTAATTTGACACTTTGTTTAACAAATTTGGTCTTCATTTGCCGAAGCTATCGAGCTTCAAAGTTTGAAAAGTCACAAAAGTTGTGTGTTTGATCACATATAGTACTATTTTTCTTGGAAATTCAACAAGATGCAATCATGAATTGTTGTGTCATTTTAAAGATCTCGTCGAGCTGATTAATTTGACACTTTGTTTAACAAATTTGGTCTTCATTTGCCGAAGCTATCGAGCTTCAAAGTTTGAAAAGTCACAAAAGTTGTGTGTTTGAGCACATAAAGTACTATTTTTCTTGGAAATTCAACAAGATGCAATCATGAATTGTTGTGTCAGTTTAAAGATCTCGTCGAGCTGATTAATTTGACACTTTGGTTAACAAATTTGGTCCACATTTGCCAAAGTTATCGAGCTTCAAAGTTTGAAAAGTCACAAAAGTTGTGTGTTTGAGCACATAAAGTACTATTTTTCTTGGAAATTCAACAAGATGCAATCATGAATTGTTGTGTCATTTTAAAGATCTCGTCGAGCTGATTAATTTGACACTTTGTTTAACAAATTTGGTCCACATTTGCAAAAGTTATCGAGCTTCAAAGTTTGAAAAGTCACAAAAGTTGTGTGTTTGAGCACATATATTACTATTTTTCTTGGAAATTCAACAAGATGCAATCATGAATTGATGTGTCATTTTAAAGATCTCGTCGAGCTGATTAATTTGACACTTTGTTTAACAAATTTGGTCTTCATTTGCCGAAGCTATCGAGCTTCAAAGTTTGAAAAGTCACAAAAGTTGTGTGTTTGAGCACATATATTACTATTTTTCTTGGAAATTCAACAAGATGCAATCATGAATTGTTGTGTCATTTTAAAGATCTCGTCGAGCTGATTAATTTGACACTTTGTTTAACAAATTTGGTCCTCATTTGCCAAAGTTATCGAGCTTCAAAGTTTGAAAAGTCACAAAATATGTGTGTTTGAGCACATAAAGTACTATTTTTCTTGGAAATTCAACAAGATGCAATCATGATGTGTTGTGACATCTTCAAAATCTCGTCGAGCTGATTAATTTGACACTTTGTTTAACAAATTTGGTCTTCATTTGCCAAAGTTATCGAGCTTCAAAATTGGAAAAGTCACAAAAGTGGTGTGTTTGAACACATAAAGTACTATTTTTCTTGGAAATTCAACAAGATGTAATAATGATGTGTTGTGTCATTTTAAAGATCTCGTCGAGCTGATTAATTTGACACTTTGGTTAACAAATTTGGTCCACATTTGCCAAAGTTATCGAGCTTCAAAGTTTGAAAAGTCACAAAAGTTGTGTGTTTGAGCACATAAAGTACTATTTTTCTTGGAAATTCAACAAGATGCAATCATGAATTGTTGTGTCATTTTAAAGATCTCGTCGAGCTGATTAATTTGACACTTTGTTTAACAAATTTGGTCCACATTTGCCGAAGTTATCGAGCTTCAAAGTTTGAAAAGTAACAAAATATGTGTGTTTGAGCACATAAAGTACTATTTTTCTTGGAAATTCAACAAGATGCAATCATGATGTGTTGTGACATATTCAAAATCTCGTCAAGCTGATTAATTTGACACTTTATTTAACAAATTTGGTCCTCATTTGCCGAAGTTATCGAGCTTCAAAATTTGAAAAGTCACAAAAGTTGTGTGTTTGAGCACATAAAGTACTATTTTTCTTGGAAGTTCAACAAGATGTAATCATGATGTGTTGTGACATCTTCAAAATCTCGTTGAGGTGATTACTTTGACACTTTGTTTAAGAAATTTGGTCCACATTTGCCGAAGTTATCGAGCTTCAAAGTTTGAAAAGTCACAAAAGTTGTGAGTTTGACCACATAATGTACTATTTTTCTTGGAAATTCAACAAGATGTAATAATGATGTGTTGTGTCATTTTAAAGATCTCGTCGAGCTGATTAATTTGACACTTTGGTTAACAAATTTGGTCCACATTTGCCAAAGTTATCGAGCTTCAAAGTTTGAAAAGTCACAAAAGTTGTGTGTTTGAGCACATAAAGTACTATTTTTCTTGGAAATTCAACAAGATGCAATCATGAATTGTTGTGTCATTTTAAAGATCTCGTCGAGCTGATTAATTTGACACTTTGTTTAACAAATTTGGTCTTCATTTGCCAAAGTTATCGAGCTTCAAAATTGGAAAAGTCACAAAAGTTGTGTGTTTGAGCACATATATTACTATTTTTCTTGGAAATTCAACAAGATGCAATCATGAATTGTTGTGTCATTTTAAAGATCTCGTCGAGCTGATTAATTTGACACTTTGTTTAACAAATTTGGTCTTCATTTGCCGAAGCTATCGAGCTTCAAAGTTTGAAAAGTCACAAAAGTTGTGTGTTTGAGCACATAAAGTACTATTTTTCTTGGAAATTCAACAAGATGCAATCATGAATTGTTGTGTCATTTTAAAGATCTCGTCGAGCTGATTAATTTGACACTTTGGTTAACAAATTTGGTCCACATTTGCCAAAGTTATCGAGCTTCAAATTTTGAAAAGTCACAAAAGTTGTGTGTTTGAGCACATATATTACTATTTTTCTTGGAAATTCAACAAGATGCAATCATGAATTGTTGTGTCATTTTAAAGATTTCGTCGAGCTGATTAATTTGACACTTTGGTTAACAAATTTGGTCCACATTTGCCAAAGTTATCGAGCTTCAAATTTTGAAAAGTCACAAAAGTTGTGTGTTTGAGCACATATATTACTATTTTTCTTGGAAATTCAACAAGATGCAATCATGAATTGTTGTGTCATTTTAAAGATCTCGTCGAGCTGATTAATTTGACACTTTGTTTAACAAATTTGGTCTTCATTTGCCGAAGCTATCGAGCTTCAAAGTTTGAAAAGTCACAAAAGTTGTGTGTTTGAGCACATAAAGTACTATTTTTCTTGGAAATTCAACAAGATGCAATCATGAATTGTTGTGTCATTTTAAAGATCTCGTCGAGCTGATTAATTTGACACTTTGTTTAACAAATTTGGTCTTCATTTGCCGAAGCTATCGAGCTTCAAAGTTTGAAAAGTCACAAAAGTTGTGTGTTTGAGCACATATATTACTATTTTTCTTGGAAATTCAACAAGATGCAATCATGAATTGTTGTGTCATTTTAAAGATCTCGTCGAGCTGATTAATTTGACACTTTGTTTAACAAATTTGGTCTTCATTTGCCGAAGCTATCGAGCTTCAAAGTTTGAAAAGTCACAAAAGTTGTGTGTTTGAGCACATATATTACTATTTTTCTTGGAAATTCAACAAGATGCAATCATGAATTGTTGTGTCATTTTAAAGATCTCGTCGAGCTGATTAATTTGACACTTTGGTTAACAAATTTGGTCCACATTTGCCGAAGTTATCGATCTTCAAAATTTGAAAAGTAACAAAATATGTGTGTTTGAGCACATAAAGTACTATTTTTCTTGGAAATTCAACAAGATGCAATCATGATGTGTTGTGACATATTCAAAATCTCGTCAAGCTGATTAATTTGACACTTTATTTAACAAATTTGGTCCTCATTTGCCGAAGATATCGAGCTTCAAAGTTTGAAAAGTCACAAAAGTTGTGTGTTTGAGCACATAAAGTACTATTTTTCTTGGAAATTCAACAAGATGTAATAATGATGTGTTGTGTCATTTTAAAGATCTCGTCGAGCTGATTAATTTGACACTTTGGTTAACAAATTTGGTCCACATTTGCCAAAGTTATCGAGCTTCAAAGTTTGAAAAGTCACAAAAGTTGTGTGTTTGAGCACATAAAGTACTATTTTTCTTGGAAATTCAACAAGATGCAATCATGAATTGTTGTGTCATTTTAAAGATCTCGTCGAGCTGATTAATTTGACACTTTGGTTAACAAATTTGGTCCACATTTGCCAAAGTTATC
The DNA here is from genome assembly GCF_040115645.1 of Euwallacea fornicatus. NCBI lineage: Eukaryota > Metazoa > Arthropoda > Insecta > Coleoptera > Curculionidae > Euwallacea > Euwallacea fornicatus. The sequence continues at coordinate 94,718 of NW_027096055.1, read as the reverse complement.
GAGCTTCAAATTTTGAAAAGTCACAAAAGTTGTGTGTTTGAGCACATATATTACTATTTTTCTTGGAAATTCAACAAGATGCAATCATGAATTGTTGTGTCATTTTAAAGATCTCGTCGAGCTGATTAATTTGACACTTTGTTTAACAAATTTGGTCTTCATTTGCCGAAGCTATCGAGCTTCAAAGTTTGAAAAGTCACAAAAGTTGTGTGTTTGATCACATATAGTACTATTTTTCTTGGAAATTCAACAAGATGCAATCATGAATTGTTGTGTCATTTTAAAGATCTCGTCGAGCTGATTAATTTGACACTTTGTTTAACAAATTTGGTCTTCATTTGCCGAAGCTATCGAGCTTCAAAGTTTGAAAAGTCACAAAAGTTGTGTGTTTGAGCACATAAAGTACTATTTTTCTTGGAAATTCAACAAGATGCAATCATGAATTGTTGTGTCAGTTTAAAGATCTCGTCGAGCTGATTAATTTGACACTTTGGTTAACAAATTTGGTCCACATTTGCCAAAGTTATCGAGCTTCAAAGTTTGAAAAGTCACAAAAGTTGTGTGTTTGAGCACATAAAGTACTATTTTTCTTGGAAATTCAACAAGATGCAATCATGAATTGTTGTGTCATTTTAAAGATCTCGTCGAGCTGATTAATTTGACACTTTGTTTAACAAATTTGGTCCACATTTGCAAAAGTTATCGAGCTTCAAAGTTTGAAAAGTCACAAAAGTTGTGTGTTTGAGCACATATATTACTATTTTTCTTGGAAATTCAACAAGATGCAATCATGAATTGATGTGTCATTTTAAAGATCTCGTCGAGCTGATTAATTTGACACTTTGTTTAACAAATTTGGTCTTCATTTGCCGAAGCTATCGAGCTTCAAAGTTTGAAAAGTCACAAAAGTTGTGTGTTTGAGCACATATATTACTATTTTTCTTGGAAATTCAACAAGATGCAATCATGAATTGTTGTGTCATTTTAAAGATCTCGTCGAGCTGATTAATTTTACACTTTGTTTAACAAATTTGGTCCTCATTTGCCAAAGTTATCGAGCTTCAAAGTTTGAAAAGTCACAAAATATGTGTGTTTGAGCACATAAAGTACTATTTTTCTTGGAAATTCAACAAGATGCAATCATGATGTGTTGTGACATCTTCAAAATCTCGTCGAGCTGATTAATTTGACACTTTGTTTAACAAATTTGGTCTTCATTTGCCAAAGTTATCGAGCTTCAAAATTGGAAAAGTCACAAAAGTGGTGTGTTTGAACACATAAAGTACTATTTTTCTTGGAAATTCAACAAGATGTAATAATGATGTGTTGTGTCATTTTAAAGATCTCGTCGAGCTGATTAATTTGACACTTTGGTTAACAAATTTGGTCCACATTTGCCAAAGTTATCGAGCTTCAAAGTTTGAAAAGTCACAAAAGTTGTGTGTTTGAGCACATAAAGTACTATTTTTCTTGGAAATTCAACAAGATGCAATCATGAATTGTTGTGTCATTTTAAAGATCTCGTCGAGCTGATTAATTTGACACTTTGTTTAACAAATTTGGTCCACATTTGCCGAAGTTATCGAGCTTCAAAGTTTGAAAAGTAACAAAATATGTGTGTTTGAGCACATAAAGTACTATTTTTCTTGGAAATTCAACAAGATGCAATCATGATGTGTTGTGACATATTCAAAATCTCGTCAAGCTGATTAATTTGACACTTTATTTAACAAATTTGGTCCTCATTTGCCGAAGTTATCGAGCTTCAAAATTTGAAAAGTCACAAAAGTTGTGTGTTTGAGCACATAAAGTACTATTTTTCTTGGAAGTTCAACAAGATGTAATCATGATGTGTTGTGACATCTTCAAAATCTCGTTGAGGTGATTACTTTGACACTTTGTTTAAGAAATTTGGTCCACATTTGCCGAAGTTATCGAGCTTCAAAGTTTGAAAAGTCACAAAAGTTGTGAGTTTGACCACATAATGTACTATTTTTCTTGGAAATTCAACAAGATGTAATAATGATGTGTTGTGTCATTTTAAAGATCTCGTCGAGCTGATTAATTTGACACTTTGGTTAACAAATTTGGTCCACATTTGCCAAAGTTATCGAGCTTCAAAGTTTGAAAAGTCACAAAAGTTGTGTGTTTGAGCACATAAAGTACTATTTTTCTTGGAAATTCAACAAGATGCAATCATGAATTGTTGTGTCATTTTAAAGATCTCGTCGAGCTGATTAATTTGACACTTTGTTTAACAAATTTGGTCTTCATTTGCCAAAGTTATCGAGCTTCAAAATTGGAAAAGTCACAAAAGTTGTGTGTTTGAGCACATATATTACTATTTTTCTTGGAAATTCAACAAGATGCAATCATGAATTGTTGTGTCATTTTAAAGATCTCGTCGAGCTGATTAATTTGACACTTTGTTTAACAAATTTGGTCTTCATTTGCCGAAGCTATCGAGCTTCAAAGTTTGAAAAGTCACAAAAGTTGTGTGTTTGAGCACATAAAGTACTATTTTTCTTGGAAATTCAACAAGATGCAATCATGAATTGTTGTGTCATTTTAAAGATCTCGTCGAGCTGATTAATTTGACACTTTGGTTAACAAATTTGGTCCACATTTGCCAAAGTTATCGAGCTTCAAATTTTGAAAAGTCACAAAAGTTGTGTGTTTGAGCACATATATTACTATTTTTCTTGGAAATTCAACAAGATGCAATCATGAATTGTTGTGTCATTTTAAAGATTTCGTCGAGCTGATTAATTTGACACTTTGGTTAACAAATTTGGTCCACATTTGCCAAAGTTATCGAGCTTCAAATTTTGAAAAGTCACAAAAGTTGTGTGTTTGAGCACATATATTACTATTTTTCTTGGAAATTCAACAAGATGCAATCATGAATTGTTGTGTCATTTTAAAGATCTCGTCGAGCTGATTAATTTGACACTTTGTTTAACAAATTTGGTCTTCATTTGCCGAAGCTATCGAGCTTCAAAGTTTGAAAAGTCACAAAAGTTGTGTGTTTGAGCACATAAAGTACTATTTTTCTTGGAAATTCAACAAGATGCAATCATGAATTGTTGTGTCATTTTAAAGATCTCGTCGAGCTGATTAATTTGACACTTTGTTTAACAAATTTGGTCTTCATTTGCCGAAGCTATCGAGCTTCAAAGTTTGAAAAGTCACAAAAGTTGTGTGTTTGAGCACATATATTACTATTTTTCTTGGAAATTCAACAAGATGCAATCATGAATTGTTGTGTCATTTTAAAGATCTCGTCGAGCTGATTAATTTGACACTTTGTTTAAGAAATTTGGTCCACATTTGCCGAAGTTATCGAGCTTCAAAGTTTGAAAAGTCACAAAATATGTGTGTTTGAGCACATAAAGTACTATTTTTCTTGGAAATTCAACAAGATGCAATCATGAATTGTTGTGTCATTTTAAAGATCTCGTCGAGCTGATTAATTTGACACTTTGGTTAACAAATTTGGTCCACATTTGCCGAAGTTATCGATCTTCAAAATTTGAAAAGTAACAAAATATGTGTGTTTGAGCACATAAAGTACTATTTTTCTTGGAAATTCAACAAGATGCAATCATGATGTGTTGTGACATATTCAAAATCTCGTCAAGCTGATTAATTTGACACTTTATTTAACAAATTTGGTCCTCATTTGCCGAAGTTATCGAGCTTCAAAGTTTGAAAAGTCACAAAAGTTGTGTGTTTGAGCACATAAAGTACTATTTTTCTTGGAAATTCAACAAGATGTAATAATGATGTGTTGTGTCATTTTAAAGATCTCGTCGAGCTGATTAATTTGACACTTTGGTTAACAAATTTGGTCCACATTTGCCAAAGTTATCGAGCTTCAAAGTTTGAAAAGTCACAAAAGTTGTGTGTTTGAGCACATAAAGTACTATTTTTCTTGGAAATTCAACAAGATGCAATCATGAATTGTTGTGTCATTTTAAAGATCTCGTCGAGCTGATTAATTTGTCACTTTGGTTAACAAATTTGGTCCACATTTGCCAAAGTTATCGAGCTTCAAAGTTTGAAAAGTCACAAAAGTTGTGTGTTTGAGCACATAAAGTACTATTTTTCTTGGAAATTCAACAAGATGCAATCATGAATTGTTGTGTCATTTTAAAGATCTCGTCGAGCTGATTAATTTGACACTTTGTTTAAGAAATTTGGTCCACATTTGCCGAAGTTATCGATCTTCAAAGTTTGAAAAGTAACAAAATATGTGTGTTTGAGCACATAAAGTACTATTTTTCCTGGAAGTTCAACAAGATGTAATCATGATGTGTTGTGACATCTTCAAAATCTCGTCGAGCTGATTAATTTGACACTTTGTTTAACAAATTTGGTCTTCATTTGCCAAAGTTATCGAGCTTCAAAATTGGAAAAGTCACAAAAGTGGTGTGTTTGAGCACATAAAGTACTATTTTTCTTGGAAATTCAACAAGATGCAATCATGAATTGTTGTGTCATTTTAAAGATCTCGTCGAGCTGATTAATTTGACACTTTGGTTAACAAATTTGGTCCACATTTGCCAAAGTTATCGAGCTTCAAATTTTGAAAAGTCACAAAAGTTGTGTGTTTGAGCACATATATTACTATTTTTCTTGGAAATTCAACAAGATGCAATCATGAATTGTTGTGTCATTTTAAAGATCTCGTCGAGCTGATTAATTTGACACTTTGTTTAACAAATTTGGTCTTCATTTGCCGAAGCTATCGAGCTTCAAAGTTTGAAAAGTCACAAAAGTTGTGTGTTTGAGCACATAAAGTACTATTTTTCTTGGAAATTCAACAAGATGCTATCATGAATTGTTGTGTCATTTGAAAGATCTCGTCGAGCTGATTAATTTGACACTTTGGTTAACAAATTTGGTCCACATTTGCCAAAGTTATCGAGCTTCAAATTTTGAAAAGTCACAAAAGTTGTGTGTTTGAGCACATATATTACTATTTTTCTTGGAAATTCAACAAGATGCAATCATGAATTGTTGTGTCATTTTAAAGATCTCGTCGAGCTGATTAATTTGACACTTTGGTTAACAAATTTGGTCCACATTTGCCAAAGTTATCGAGCTTCAAATTTTGAAAAGTCACAAAAGTTGTGTGTTTGAGCACATAAAGTACTATTTTTCTTGGAAATTCAACAAGATGCAATCATGAATTGTTGTGTCATTTTAAAGATCTCGTCGAGCTGATTAATTTGACACTTTGTTTAACAAATTTGGTCCTCATTTGCCAAAGTTATCGAGCTTCAAAGTTTGAAAAGTCACAAAATATGTGTGTTTGAGCACATAAAGTACTATTTTTCTTGGAAATTCAACAAGATGCAATCATGATGTGTTGTGACATCTTCAAAATCTCGTCGAGCTGATTAATTTGACACTTTGTTTAACAAATTTGGTCTTCATTTGCCAAAGTTATCGAGCTTCAAAATTGGAAAAGTCACAAAAGTGGTGTGTTTGAACACATAAAGTACTATTTTTCTTGGAAATTCAACAAGATGTAATAATGATGTGTTGTGTCATTTTAAAGATCTCGTCGAGCTGATTAATTTGACACTTTGGTTAACAAATTTGGTCCACATTTGCCAAAGTTATCGAGCTTCAAATTTTGAAAAGTCACAAAAGTTGTGTGTTTGAGCACATATATTACTATTTTTCTTGGAAATTCAACAAGATGCAATCATGAATTGTTGTGTCATTTTAAAGATTTCGTCGAGCTGATTAATTTGACACTTTGGTTAACAAATTTGGTCCACATTTGCCAAAGTTATCGAGCTTCAAATTTTGAAAAGTCACAAAAGTTGTGTGTTTGAGCACATATATTACTATTTTTCTTGGAAATTCAACAAGATGCAATCATGAATTGTTGTGTCATTTTAAAGATCTCGTCGAGCTGATTAATTTGACACTTTGTTTAACAAATTTGGTCTTCATTTGCCGAAGCTATCGAGCTTCAAAGTTTGAAAAGTCACAAAAGTTGTGTGTTTGAGCACATAAAGTACTATTTTTCTTGGAAATTCAACAAGATGCAATCATGAATTGTTGTGTCATTTTAAAGATCTCGTCGAGCTGATTAATTTGACACTTTGTTTAACAAATTTGGTCTTCATTTGCCGAAGCTATCGAGCTTCAAAGTTTGAAAAGTCACAAAAGTTGTGTGTTTGAGCACATATATTACTATTTTTCTTGGAAATTCAACAAGATGCAATCATGAATTGTTGTGTCATTTTAAAGATCTCGTCGAGCTGATTAATTTGACACTTTGTTTAAGAAATTTGGTCCACATTTGCCGAAGTTATCGAGCTTCAAAGTTTGAAAAGTCACAAAATATGTGTGTTTGAGCACATAAAGTACTATTTTTCTTGGAAATTCAACAAGATGCAATCATGAATTGTTGTGTCATTTTAAAGATCTCGTCGAGCTGATTAATTTGACACTTTGGTTAACAAATTTGGTCCACATTTGCCGAAGTTATCGATCTTCAAAATTTGAAAAGTAACAAAATATGTGTGTTTGAGCACATAAAGTACTATTTTTCTTGGAAATTCAACAAGATGCAATCATGATGTGTTGTGACATATTCAAAATCTCGTCAAGCTGATTAATTTGACACTTTATTTAACAAATTTGGTCCTCATTTGCCGAAGTTATCGAGCTTCAAAGTTTGAAAAGTCACAAAAGTTGTGTGTTTGAGCACATAAAGTACTATTTTTCTTGGAAATTCAACAAGATGTAATAATGATGTGTTGTGTCATTTTAAAGATCTCGTCGAGCTGATTAATTTGACACTTTGGTTAACAAATTTGGTCCACATTTGCCAAAGTTATCGAGCTTCAAAGTTTGAAAAGTCACAAAAGTTGTGTGTTTGAGCACATAAAGTACTATTTTTCTTGGAAATTCAACAAGATGCAATCATGAATTGTTGTGTCATTTTAAAGATTTCGTCGAGCTGATTAATTTGACACTTTGGTTAACAAATTTGGTCCACATTTGCCAAAGTTATCGAGCTTCAAATTTTGAAAAGTCACAAAAGTTGTGTGTTTGAGCACATATATTACTATTTTTCTTGGAAATTCAACAAGATGCAATCATGAATTGTTGTGTCATTTTAAAGATCTCGTCGAGCTGATTAATTTGACACTTTGTTTAACAAATTTGGTCTTCATTTGCCGAAGCTATCGAGCTTCAAAGTTTGAAAAGTCACAAAAGTTGTGTGTTTGAGCACATAAAGTACTATTTTTCTTGGAAATTCAACAAGATGCAATCATGAATTGTTGTGTCATTTTAAAGATCTCGTCGAGCTGATTAATTTGACACTTTGTTTAACAAATTTGGTCTTCATTTGCCGAAGCTATCGAGCTTCAAAGTTTGAAAAGTCACAAAAGTTGTGTGTTTGAGCACATATATTACTATTTTTCTTGGAAATTCAACAAGATGCAATCATGAATTGTTGTGTCATTTTAAAGATCTCGTCGAGCTGATTACTTTGACACTTTGTTTAAGAAATTTGGTCCACATTTGCCGAAGTTATCGAGCTTCAAAGTTTGAAAAGTCACAAAATATGTGTGTTTGAGCACATAAAGTACTATTTTTCTTGGAAATTCAACAAGATGCAATCATGAATTGTTGTGTCATTTTAAAGATCTCGTCGAGCTGATTAATTTGACACTTTGGTTAACAAATTTGGTCCACATTTGCCGAAGTTATCGATCTTCAAAATTTGAAAAGTAACAAAATATGTGTGTTTGAGCACATAAAGTACTATTTTTCTTGGAAATTCAACAAGATGCAATCATGATGTGTTGTGACATATTCAAAATCTCGTCAAGCTGATTAATTTGACACTTTATTTAACAAATTTGGTCCTCATTTGCCGAAGTTATCGAGCTTCAAAGTTTGAAAAGTCACAAAAGTTGTGTGTTTGAGCACATAAAGTACTATTTTTCTTGGAAATTCAACAAGATGCAATCATGAATTGTTGTGTCATTTTAAAGATCTCGTCGAGCTGATTAATTTGACACTTTGGTTAACAAATTTGGTCCACATTTGCCAAAGTTATCGAGCTTCAAAGTTTGAAAAGTCACAAAAGTTGTGTGTTTGAGCACATAAAGTACTATTTTTCTTGGAAATTCAACAAGATGTAATAATGATGTGTTGTGTCATTTTAAAGATCTCGTCGAGCTGATTAATTTGTCACTTTGGTTAACAAATTTGGTCCACATTTGCCAAAGTTATCGAGCTTCAAAGTTTGAAAAGTCACAAAAGTTGTGTGTTTGAGCACATAAAGTACTATTTTTCTTGGAAATTCAACAAGATGCAATCATGAATTGTTGTGTCATTTTAAAGATCTCGTCGAGCTGATTAATTTGACACTTTGTTTAAGAAATTTGGTCCACATTTGCCGAAGTTATCGAGCTTCAAAGTTTGAAAAGTAACAAAATATGTGTGTTTGAGCACATAAAGTACTATTTTTCTTGGAAATTCAACAAGATGCAATCATGATGTGTTGTGACATATTCAAAATCTCGTCAAGCTGATTAATTTGACACTTTGTTTAACAAATTTGGTCCACATTTGCCAAAGTTATCGAGCTTCAAAGTTTGAAAAGTCACAAAAGTTGTGTGTTTGAGCACATAAAGTACTATTTTTCCTGGAAGTTCAACAAGATGTAATCATGATGTGTTGTGACATCTTCAAAATCTCGTCGAGCTGATTAATTTGACACTTTGTTTAACAAATTTGGTCTTCATTTGCCAAAGTTATCGAGCTTCAAAATTGGAAAAGTCACAAAAGTGGTGTGTTTGAGCACATAAAGTACTATTTTTCTTGGAAATTCAACAAGATGCAATCATGAATTGTTGTGTCATTTTAAAGATCTCGTCGAGCTGATTAATTTGACACTTTGGTTAACAAATTTGGTCCACATTTGCCAAAGTTATCGAGCTTCAAATTTTGAAAAGTCACAAAAGTTGTGTGTTTGAGCACATATATTACTATTTTTCTTGGAAATTCAACAAGATGCAATCATGAATTGTTGTGTCATTTTAAAGATCTCGTCGAGCTGATTAATTTGACACTTTGTTTAACAAATTTGGTCTTCATTTGCCGAAGCTATCGAGCTTCAAAGTTTGAAAAGTCACAAAAGTTGTGTGTTTGAGCACATAAAGTACTATTTTTCTTGGAAATTCAACAAGATGCTATCATGAATTGTTGTGTCATTTTAAAGATCTCGTCGAGCTGATTAATTTGACACTTTGGTTAACAAATTTGGTCCACATTTGCCAAAGTTATCGAGCTTCAAAGTTTGAAAAGTCACAAAAGTTGTGTGTTTGAGCACATAAAGTACTATTTTTCTTGGAAATTCAACAAGATGCAATCATGAATTGTTGTGTCATTTTAAAGATCTCGTCGAGCAGATTAATTTGACACTTTGGTTCACAAATTTGGTCCACATTTGCCAAAGTTATCGAGCTTCAAATTTTGAAAAGTCACAAAAGTTGTGTGTTTGAGCACATATATTACTATTTTTCTTGGAAATTCAACAAGATGCAATCATGAATTGTTGTGTCATTTTAAAGATCTCGTCGAGCTGATTAATTTGACACTTTGTTTAACAAATTTGGTCTTCATTTGCCGAAGCTATCGAGCTTCAAAGTTTGAAAAGTCACAAAAGTTGTGTGTTTGAGCACATAAAGTACTATTTTTCTCGGAAATTCAACAAGATGCAATCATGAATTGTTGTGTCATTTTAAAGATCTCGTCGAGCTGATTAATTTGACACTTTGTTTAAGAAATTTGGTCCACATTTGCCGAAGTTATCGAGCTTCAAAGTTTGAAAAGTAACAAAATATGTGTGTTTGAGCACATAAAGTACTATTTTTCTTGGAAATTCAACAAGATGCAATCATGAATTGTTGTGTCATTTTAAAGATCTCGTCGAGCTGATTAATTTGACACTTTATTTAACAAATTTGGTCCTCATTTGCCGAAGTTATCGAGCTTCAAAGTTTGAAAAGTCACAAAAGTTGTGTGTTTGAGCACATAAAGTACTATTTTTCTTGGAAATTCAACAAGATGTAATAATGATGTGTTGTGTCATTTTAAAGATCTCGTCGAGCTGATTAATTTGACACTTTGTTTAACAAATTTGGTCTTCATTTGCCAAAGTTATCGAGCTTCAAAATTGGAAAAGTCACAAAAGTGGTGTGTTTGAGCACATAAAGTACTATTTTTCTTGGAAATTCAACAAGATGTAATAATGATGTGTTGTGTCATTTTAAAGATCTCGTCGAGCTGATTAATTTGACACTTTGGTTAACAAATTTGGTCCACATTTGCCAAAGTTATCGAGCTTCAAAGTTTGAAAAGTCACAAAAGTTGTGTGTTTGAGCACATAAAGTACTATTTTTCTTGGAAATTCAACAAGATGCAATCATGAATTGTTGTGTCATTTTAAAGATCTCGTCGAGATGATTAATTTGACACTTTGTTTAAGAAATTTGGTCCACATTTGCCGAAGTTATCGAGCTTCAAAGTTTGAAAAGTAACAAAATATGTGTGTTTGAGCACATAAAGTACTATTTTTCTTGGAAATTCAACAAGATGCAATCATGAATTGTTGTGTCATTTTAAAGATCTCGTCGAGATGATTAATTTGACACTTTGTTTAACAAATTTGGTCCACATTTGCCAAAGTTATCGAGCTTCAAAGTTTGAAAAGTCACAAAAGTTGTGTGTTTGAGCACATAAAGTACTATTTTTCCTGGAAGTTCAACAAGATGTAATCATGATGTGTTGTGACATCTTCAAAATCTCGTCGAGCTGATTAATTTGACACTTTGGTTAACAAATTTGGTCCACATTTGCCGAAGTTATCGAGCTTCAAAGTTTGAAAAGTAACAAAATATGTGTGTTTGAGCACATAAAGTACTATTTTTCTTGGAAATTCAACAAGATGCAATCATGATGTGTTGTGACATATTCAAAATCTCGTCAAGCTGATTAATTTGACACTTTGTTTAACAAATTTGGTCCACATTTGCCAAAGTTATCGAGCTTCAAAGTTTGAAAAGTCACAAAAGTTGTGTGTTTGAGCACATAAAGTACTATTTTTCCTGGAAGTTCAACAAGATGTAATCATGATGTGTTGTGACATCTTCAAAATCTCGTCGAGCTGATTAATTTGACACTTTGTTTAACAAATTTGGTCTTCATTTGCCAAAGTTATCGAGCTTCAAAATTGGAAAAGTCACAAAAGTGGTGTGTTTGAGCACATAAAGTACTATTTTTCTTGGAAATTCAACAAGATGCAATCATGAATTGTTGTGTCATTTTAAAGATCTCGTCGAGCTGATTAATTTGACACTTTGGTTAACAAATTTGGTCCACATTTGCCAAAGTTATCGAGCTTCAAAGTTTGAAAAGTCACAAAAGTTGTGTGTTTGAGCACATAAAGTACTATTTTTCTCGGAAATTCAACAAGATGCAATCATGAATTGTTGTGTCATTTTAAAGATCTCGTCGAGCTGATTAATTTGACACTTTGTTTAAGAAATTTGGTCCACATTTGCCGAAGTTATCGAGCTTCAAAGTTTGAAAAGTAACAAAATATGTGTGTTTGAGCACATAAAGTACTATTTTTCTTGGAAATTCAACAAGATGCAATCATGAATTGTTGTGTCATTTTAAAGATCTCGTCGAGCTGATTAATTTGACACTTTATTTAACAAATTTGGTCCTCATTTGCCGAAGTTATCGAGCTTCAAAGTTTGAAAAGTCACAAAAGTTGTGTGTTTGAGCACATAAAGTACTATTTTTCTTGGAAATTCAACAAGATGTAATAATGATGTGTTGTGTCATTTTAAAGATCTCGTCGAGCTGATTAATTTGACACTTTGTTTAACAAATTTGGTCTTCATTTGCCAAAGTTATCGAGCTTCAAAATTGGAAAAGTCACAAAAGTGGTGTGTTTGAGCACATAAAGTACTATTTTTCTTGGAAATTCAACAAGATGTAATAATGATGTGTTGTGTCATTTTAAAGATCTCGTCGAGCTGATTAATTTGACACTTTGGTTAACAAATTTGGTCCACATTTGCCAAAGTTATCGAGCTTCAAAGTTTGAAAAGTCACAAAAGTTGTGTGTTTGAGCACATAAAGTACTATTTTTCTTGGAAATTCAACAAGATGCAATCATGAATTGTTGTGTCATTTTAAAGATCTCGTCGAGATGATTAATTTGACACTTTGTTTAAGAAATTTGGTCCACATTTGCCGAAGTTATCGAGCTTCAAAGTTTGAAAAGTAACAAAATATGTGTGTTTGAGCACATAAAGTACTATTTTTCTTGGAAATTCAACAAGATGCAATCATGAATTGTTGTGTCATTTTAAAGATCTCGTCGAGATGATTAATTTGACACTTTGTTTAACAAATTTGGTCCACATTTGCCAAAGTTATCGAGCTTCAAAGTTTGAAAAGTCACAAAAGTTGTGTGTTTGAGCACATAAAGTACTATTTTTCCTGGAAGTTCAACAAGATGTAATCATGATGTGTTGTGACATCTTCAAAATCTCGTCGAGCTGATTAATTTGACACTTTGGTTAACAAATTTGGTCCACATTTGCCAAAGTTATCGAGCTTCAAAGTTTGAAAAGTCACAAAAGTTGTGTGTTTGAGCACATATATTACTATTTTTCTTGGAAATTCAACAAGATGCAATCATGAATTGTTGTGTCATTTTAAAGATCTCGTCGAGCTGATTAATTTGACACTTTGTTTAACAAATTTGGTCTTCATTTGCCAAAGTTATCGAGCTTCAAAATTGGAAAAGTCACAAAAGTGGTGTGTTTGAGCACATAAAGTTCTATTTTTCTTGGAAATTCAACAAGATGCAATCATGAATTGTTGTGTCATTTTAAAGATCTCGTCGAGCTGATTAATTTGACACTTTGGTTAACAAATTTGGTCCACATTTGCCAAAGTTATCGAGCTTCAAAGTTTGAAAAGTCACAAAAGTTGTGTGTTTGAGCACATATATTACTATTTTTCTTGGAAATTCAACAAGATGCAATCATGAATTGTTGTGTCATTTTAAAGATCTCGTCGAGCTGATTAATTTGACACTTTGTTTAACAAATTTGGTCTTCATTTGCCGAAGCTATCGAGCTTCAAAGTTTGAAAAGTCACAAAAGTTGTGTGTTTGAGCACATAAAGTACTATTTTTCTTGGAAATTCAACAAGATGCAATCATGAATTGTTGTGTCATTTTAAAGATCTCGTCGAGATGATTAATTTGACACTTTGTTTAAGAAATTTGGTCCACATTTGCCGAAGTTATCGAGCTTCAAAGTTTGAAAAGTAACAAAATATGTGTGTTTGAGCACATAAAGTACTATTTTTCTTGGAAATTCAACAAGATGCAATCATGATGTGTTGTGACATATTCAAAATCTCGTCAAGCTGATTAATTTGACACTTTATTTAACAAATTTGGTCCTCATTTGCCGAAGTTATCGAGCTTCAAAGTTTGAAAAGTCACAAAAGTTGTGTGTTTGAGCACATAAAGTACTATTTTTCTTGGAAATTCAACAAGATGTAATAATGATGTGTTGTGTCATTTTAAAGATCTCGTCGAGCTGATTAATTTGACACTTTGTTTAACAAATTTGGTCTTCATTTGCCAAAGTTATCGAGCTTCAAAATTGGAAAAGTCACAAAAGTGGTGTGTTTGAGCACATAAAGTACTATTTTTCTTGGAAATTCAACAAGATGCAATCATGAATTGTTGTGTCATTTTAAAGATCTCGTCGAGCAGATTAATTTGACACTTTGGTTCACAAATTTGGTCCACATTTGCCAAAGTTATCGAGCTTCAAATTTTGAAAAGTCACAAAAGTTGTGTGTTTGAGCACATATATTACTATTTTTCTTGGAAATTCAACAAGATGCAATCATGAATTGTTGTGTCATTTTAAAGATCTCGTCGAGCTGATTAATTTGACACTTTGTTTAACAAATTTGGTCTTCATTTGCCGAAGCTATCGAGCTTCAAAGTTTGAAAAGTCACAAAAGTTGTGTGTTTGAGCACATAAAGTACTATTTTTCTTGGAAATTCAACAAGATGCAATCATGAATTGTTGTGTCATTTTAAAGATCTCGTCGAGCTGATTAATTTGACACTTTGTTTAAGAAATTTGGTCCACATTTGCCGAAGTTATCGAGCTTCAAAGTTTGAAAAGTAACAAAATATGTGTGTTTGAGCACATAAAGTTCTATTTTTCTTGGAAATTCAACAAGATGCAATCATGAATTGTTGTGTCATTTTAAAGATCTCGTCGAGCTGATTAATTTGACACTTTGGTTAACAAATTTGGTCCACATTTGCCAAAGTTATCGAGCTTCAAAGTTTGAAAAGTCACAAAAGTTGTGTGTTTGAGCACATAAAGTACTATTTTTCTTGGAAATTCAACAAGATGTAATAATGATGTGTTGTGTCATTTTAAAGATCTCGTCGAGCTGATTAATTTGACACTTTGGTTAACAAATTTGGTCCACATTTGCCAAAGTTATCGAGCTTCAAAGTTTGAAAAGTCACAAAAGTTGTGTGTTTGAGCACATAAAGTACTATTTTTCTTGGAAATTCAACAAGATGCAATCATGAATTGTTGTGTCATTTTAAAGATCTCGTCGAGCTGATTAATTTGACACTTTGTTCAACAAATTTGGTCCACATTTGCCAAAGTTATCGAGCTTCAAAGTTTGAAAAGTCACAAAAGTTGTGTGTTTGAGCACATAAAGTACTATTTTTCCTGGAAGTTCAACAAGATGTAATCATGATGTGTTGTGACATCTTCAAAATCTCGTCGAGCTGATTAATTTGACACTTTGGTTAACAAATTTGGTCCACATTTGCCAAAGTTATCGAGCTTCAAAGTTTGAAAAGTCACAAAAGTTGTGTGTTTGAGCACATATATTACTATTTTTCTTGGAAATTCAACAAGATGCAATCATGAATTGTTGTGTCATTTTAAAGATCTCGTCGAGCTGATTAATTTGACACTTTGTTTAACAAATTTGGTCTTCATTTGCCAAAGTTATCGAGCTTCAAAATTGGAAAAGTCACAAAAGTGGTGTGTTTGAGCACATAAAGTACTATTTTTCTTGGAAATTCAACAAGATGTAATAATGATGTGTTGTGTCATTTTAAAGATCTCGTCGAGCTGATTAATTTGACACTTTGTTTAACAAATTTGGTCTTCATTTGCCAAAGTTATCGAGCTTCAAAATTGGAAAAGTCACAAAAGTGGTGTGTTTGAGCACATAAAGTACTATTTTTCTTGGAAATTCAACAAGATGCAATCATGAATTGTTGTGTCATTTTAAAGATCTCGTCGAGCAGATTAATTTGACACTTTGGTTCACAAATTTGGTCCACATTTGCCAAAGTTATCGAGCTTCAAATTTTGAAAAGTCACAAAAGTTGTGTGTTTGAGCACATATATTACTATTTTTCTTGGAAATTCAACAAGATGCAATCATGAATTGTTGTGTCATTTTAAAGATCTCGTCGAGCTGATTAATTTGACACTTTGTTTAACAAATTTGGTCTTCATTTGCCGAAGCTATCGAGCTTCAAAGTTTGAAAAGTCACAAAAGTTGTGTGTTTGAGCACATAAAGTACTATTTTTCTTGGAAATTCAACAAGATGCAATCATGAATTGTTGTGTCATTTTAAAGATCTCGTCGAGCTGATTAATTTGACACTTTGTTTAAGAAATTTGGTCCACATTTGCCGAAGTTATCGAGCTTCAAAGTTTGAAAAGTAACAAAATATGTGTGTTTGAGCACATAAAGTTCTATTTTTCTTGGAAATTCAACAAGATGCAATCATGAATTGTTGTGTCATTTTAAAGATCTCGTCGAGCTGATTAATTTGACACTTTGGTTAACAAATTTGGTCCACATTTGCCAAAGTTATCGAGCTTCAAAGTTTGAAAAGTCACAAAAGTTGTGTGTTTGAGCACATAAAGTACTATTTTTCTTGGAAATTCAACAAGATGTAATAATGATGTGTTGTGTCATTTTAAAGATCTCGTCGAGCTGATTAATTTGACACTTTGGTTAACAAATTTGGTCCACATTTGCCAAAGTTATCGAGCTTCAAAGTTTGAAAAGTCACAAAAGTTGTGTGTTTGAGCACATAAAGTACTATTTTTCTTGGAAATTCAACAAGATGCAATCATGAATTGTTGTGTCATTTTAAAGATCTCGTCGAGCTGATTAATTTGACACTTTGTTCAACAAATTTGGTCCACATTTGCCAAAGTTATCGAGCTTCAAAGTTTGAAAAGTCACAAAAGTTGTGTGTTTGAGCACATAAAGTACTATTTTTCCTGGAAGTTCAACAAGATGTAATCATGATGTGTTGTGACATCTTCAAAATCTCGTCGAGCTGATTAATTTGACACTTTGGTTAACAAATTTGGTCCACATTTGCCAAAGTTATCGAGCTTCAAAGTTTGAAAAGTCACAAAAGTTGTGTGTTTGAGCACATATATTACTATTTTTCTTGGAAATTCAACAAGATGCAATCATGAATTGTTGTGTCATTTTAAAGATCTCGTCGAGCTGATTAATTTGACACTTTGTTTAACAAATTTGGTCTTCATTTGCCAAAGTTATCGAGCTTCAAAATTGGAAAAGTCACAAAAGTGGTGTGTTTGAGCACATAAAGTTCTATTTTTCTTGGAAATTCAACAAGATGCAATCATGAATTGTTGTGTCATTTTAAAGATCTCGTCGAGCTGATTAATTTGACACTTTGGTTCACAAATTTGGTCCACATTTGCCAAAGTTATCGAGCTTCAAATTTTGAAAAGTCACAAAAGTTGTGTGTTTGAGCACATATATTACTATTTTTCTTGGAAATTCAACAAGATGCAATCATGAATTGTTGTGTCATTTTAAAGATCTCGTCGAGCTGATTAATTTGACACTTTGTTTAACAAATTTGGTCTTCATTTGCCGAAGCTATCGAGCTTCAAAGTTTGAAAAGTCACAAAAGTTGTGTGTTTGAGCACATAAAGTACTATTTTTCTTGGAAATTCAACAAGATGCAATCATGAATTGTTGTGTCATTTTAAAGATCTCGTCGAGCTGATTAATTTGACACTTTGTTTAAGAAATTTGGTCCACATTTGCCGAAGTTATCGAGCTTCAAAGTTTGAAAAGTAACAAAATATGTGTGTTTGAGCACATAAAGTTCTATTTTTCTTGGAAATTCAACAAGATGCAATCATGAATTGTTGTGTCATTTTAAAGATCTCGTCGAGCTGATTAATTTGACACTTTGGTTAACAAATTTGGTCCACATTTGCCAAAGTTATCGAGCTTCAAAGTTTGAAAAGTCACAAAAGTTGTGTGTTTGAGCACATAAAGTACTATTTTTCTTGGAAATTCAACAAGATGTAATAATGATGTGTTGTGTCATTTTAAAGATCTCGTCGAGCTGATTAATTTGACACTTTGGTTAACAAATTTGGTCCACATTTGCCAAAGTTATCGAGCTTCAAAGTTTGAAAAGTCACAAAAGTTGTGTGTTTGAGCACATAAAGTACTATTTTTCTTGGAAATTCAACAAGATGCAATCATGAATTGTTGTGTCATTTTAAAGATCTCGTCGAGCTGATTAATTTGACACTTTGTTCAACAAATTTGGTCCACATTTGCCAAAGTTATCGAGCTTCAAAGTTTGAAAAGTCACAAAAGTTGTGTGTTTGAGCACATAAAGTACTATTTTTCCTGGAAGTTCAACAAGATGTAATCATGATGTGTTGTGACATCTTCAAAATCTCGTCGAGCTGATTAATTTGACACTTTGGTTAACAAATTTGGTCCACATTTGCCAAAGTTATCGAGCTTCAAAGTTTGAAAAGTCACAAAAGTTGTGTGTTTGAGCACATATATTACTATTTTTCTTGGAAATTCAACAAGATGCAATCATGAATTGTTGTGTCATTTTAAAGATCTCGTCGAGCTGATTAATTTGACACTTTGTTTAACAAATTTGGTCTTCATTTGCCAAAGTTATCGAGCTTCAAAATTGGAAAAGTCACAAAAGTGGTGTGTTTGAGCACATAAAGTTCTATTTTTCTTGGAAATTCAACAAGATGCAATCATGAATTGTTGTGTCATTTTAAAGATCTCGTCGAGCTGATTAATTTGACACTTTGGTTAACAAATTTGGTCCACATTTGCCAAAGTTATCGAGCTTCAAAGTTTGAAAAGTCACAAAAGTTGTGTGTTTGAGCACATATATTACTATTTTTCTTGGAAATTCAACAAGATGCAATCATGAATTGTTGTGTCATTTTAAAGATCTCGTCGAGCTGATTAATTTGACACTTTGTTTAACAAATTTGGTCTTCATTTGCCGAAGCTATCGAGCTTCAAAGTTTGAAAAGTCACAAAAGTTGTGTGTTTGAGCACATAAAGTACTATTTTTCTTGGAAATTCAACAAGATGCAATCATGAATTGTTGTGTCATTTTAAAGATCTCGTCGAGATGATTAATTTGACACTTTGTTTAAGAAATTTGGTCCACATTTGCCGAAGTTATCGAGCTTCAAAGTTTGAAAAGTAACAAAATATGTGTGTTTGAGCACATAAAGTACTATTTTTCTTGGAAATTCAACAAGATGCAATCATGATGTGTTGTGACATATTCAAAATCTCGTCAAGCTGATTAATTTGACACTTTATTTAACAAATTTGGTCCTCATTTGCCGAAGTTATCGAGCTTCAAAGTTTGAAAAGTCACAAAAGTTGTGTGTTTGAGCACATAAAGTACTATTTTTCTTGGAAATTCAACAAGATGTAATAATGATGTGTTGTGTCATTTTAAAGATCTCGTCGAGCTGATTAATTTGACACTTTGTTTAACAAATTTGGTCTTCATTTGCCAAAGTTATCGAGCTTCAAAATTGGAAAAGTCACAAAAGTGGTGTGTTGGAGCACATAAAGTTCTATTTTTCTTGGAAATTCAACAAGATGCAATCATGAATTGTTGTGTCATTTTAAAGATCTCGTCGAGCTGATTAATTTGACACTTTGGTTAACAAATTTGGTCCACATTTGCCAAAGTTATCGAGCTTCAAAGTTTGAAAAGTCACAAAAGTTGTGTGTTTGAGCACATAAAGTACTATTTTTCTTGGAAATTCAACAAGATGCAATCATGAATTGTTGTGTCATTTTAAAGATCTCGTCGAGCTGATTAATTTGACACTTTGTTTAACAAATTTGGTCTTCATTTGCCAAAGTTATCGAGCTTCAAAATTGGAAAAGTCACAAAAGTGGTGTGTTGGAGCACATAAAGTTCTATTTTTCTTGGAAATTCAACAAGATGCAATCATGAATTGTTGTGTCATTTTAAAGATCTCGTCGAGCTGATTAATTTGACACTTTGGTTAACAAATTTGGTCCACATTTGCCAAAGTTATCGAGCTTCAAAGTTTGAAAAGTCACAAAAGTTGTGTGTTTGAGCACATAAAGTACTATTTTTCTTGGAAATTCAACAAGATGCAATCATGAATTGTTGTGTCATTTTAAAGATCTCGTCGAGCTGATTAATTTGACACTTTGTTTAACAAATTTGGTCCACATTTGCCAAAGTTATCGAGCTTCAAAATTTGAAAAGTCACAAAAGTTGTGTGTTTGAGCACATAAAGTACTATTTTTCTTGGAAATTCAACAAGATGCAATCATGAATTGTTGTGTCATTTTAAAGATCTCGTCGAGCTGATTAATTTGACACTTTGTTTAAGAAATTTGGTCCACATTTGCCGAAGTTATCGAGCTTCAAAGTTTGAAAAGTAACAAAATATGTGTGTTTGAGCACATAAAGTACTATTTTTCTTGGAAATTCAACAAGATGCAATCATGATGTGTTGTGACATATTCAAAATCTCGTCAAGCTGATTAATTTGACACTTTATTTAACAAATTTGGTCCTCATTTGCCGAAGTTATCGAGCTTCAAAATTTGAAAAGTCACAAAAGTTGTGTGTTTGAGCACATAAAGTACTATTTTTCTTGGAAGTTCAACAAGATGTAATCATGATGTGTTGTGACATCTTCAAAATCTCGTTGAGGTGATTACTTTGACACTTTGTTTAAGAAATTTGGTCCACATTTGCCGAAGTTATCGAGCTTCAAAGTTTGAAAAGTCACAAAAGTTGTGAGTTTGACCACATAATGTACTATTTTTCTTGGAAATTCAACAAGATGTAATAATGATGTGTTGTGTCATTTTAAAGATCTCGTCGAGCTGATTAATTTGACACTTTGGTTAACAAATTTGGTCCACATTTGCCAAAGTTATCGAGCTTCAAAGTTTGAAAAGTCACAAAAGTTGTGTGTTTGAGCACATATATTACTATTTTTCTTGGAAATTCAACAAGATGCAATCATGAATTGTTGTGTCATTTTAAAGATCTCGTCGAGCTGATTAATTTGACACTTTGTTTAACAAATTTGGTCTTCATTTGCCGAAGCTATCGAGCTTCAAAGTTTGAAAAGTCACAAAAGTTGTGTGTTTGAGCACATAAAGTACTATTTTTCTTGGAAATTCAACAAGATGCAATCATGAATTGTTGTGTCATTTTAAAGATCTCGTCGAGCTGATTAATTTGACACTTTGTTTAACAAATTTGGTCTTCATTTGCCAAAGTTATCGAGCTTCAAAATTGGAAAAGTCACAAAAGTTGTGTGTTTGAGCACATATATTACTATTATTCTTGGAAATTCAACAAGATGCAATCATGAATTGTTGTGTCATTTTAAAGATCTCGTCGAGCTGATTAATTTGACACTTTGTTTAACAAATTTGGTCTTCATTTGCCGAAGCTATCGAGCTTCAAAGTTTGAAAAGTCACAAAAGTTATGTGTTTGAGCACATAAAGTACTATTTTTCTTGGAAATTCAACAAGATGCAATCATGAATTGTTGTGTCATTTTAAAGATCTCGTCGAGCTGATTAATTTGACACTTTGGTTAACAAATTTGGTCCACATTTGCCAAAGTTATCGAGCTTCAAATTTTGAAAAGTCACAAAAGTTGTGTGTTTGAGCACATATATTACTATTTTTCTTGGAAATTCAACAAGATGCAATCATGAATTGTTGTGTCATTTTAAAGATTTCGTCGAGCTGATTAATTTGACACTTTGGTTCACAAATTTGGTCCACATTTGCCAAAGTTATCGAGCTTCAAATTTTGAAAAGTCACAAAAGTGGTGTGTTTGAGCACATAAAGTTCTATTTTTCTTGGAAATTCAACAAGATGCAATCATGAATTGTTGTGTCATTTTAAAGATCTCGTCGAGCTGATTAATTTGACACTTTGGTTAACAAATTTGGTCCACATTTGCCAAAGTTATCGAGCTTCAAAGTTTGAAAAGTCACAAAAGTTGTGTGTTTGAGCACATATATTACTATTTTTCTTGGAAATTCAACAAGATGCAATCATGAATTGTTGTGTCATTTTAAAGATCTCGTCGAGCTGATTAATTTGACACTTTGTTTAACAAATTTGGTCTTCATTTGCCGAAGCTATCGAGCTTCAAAGTTTGAAAAGTCACAAAAGTTGTGTGTTTGAGCACATAAAGTACTATTTTTCTTGGAAATTCAACAAGATGCAATCATGAATTGTTGTGTCATTTTAAAGATCTCGTCGAGCTGATTAATTTGACACTTTGTTTAACAAATTTGGTCTTCATTTGCCAAAGTTATCGAGCTTCAAAATTGGAAAAGTCACAAAAGTTGTGTGTTTGAGCACATATATTACTATTTTTCTTGGAAATTCAACAAGATGCAATCATGAATTGTTGTGTCATTTTAAAGATCTCGTCGAGCTGATTAATTTGACACTTTGTTTAACAAATTTGGTCTTCATTTGCCAAAGTTATCGAGCTTCAAAATTGGAAAAGTCACAAAAGTGGTGTGTTGGAGCACATAAAGTTCTATTTTTCTTGGAAATTCAACAAGATGCAATCATGAATTGTTGTGTCATTTTAAAGATCTCGTCGAGCTGATTAATTTGACACTTTGGTTAACAAATTTGGTCCACATTTGCCAAAGTTATCGAGCTTCAAAGTTTGAAAAGTCACAAAAGTTGTGTGTTTGAGCACATAAAGTACTATTTTTCTTGGAAATTCAACAAGATGCAATCATGAATTGTTGTGTCATTTTAAAGATCTCGTCGAGCTGATTAATTTGACACTTTGTTTAACAAATTTGGTCCACATTTGCCAAAGTTATCGAGCTTCAAAATTTGAAAAGTCACAAAAGTTGTGTGTTTGAGCACATAAAGTACTATTTTTCTTGGAAATTCAACAAGATGCAATCATGAATTGTTGTGTCATTTTAAAGATCTCGTCGAGCTGATTAATTTGACACTTTGTTTAAGAAATTTGGTCCACATTTGCCGAAGTTATCGAGCTTCAAAGTTTGAAAAGTAACAAAATATGTGTGTTTGAGCACATAAAGTACTATTTTTCTTGGAAATTCAACAAGATGCAATCATGATGTGTTGTGACATATTCAAAATCTCGTCAAGCTGATTAATTTGACACTTTATTTAACAAATTTGGTCCTCATTTGCCGAAGTTATCGAGCTTCAAAATTTGAAAAGTCACAAAAGTTGTGTGTTTGAGCACATAAAGTACTATTTTTCTTGGAAGTTCAACAAGATGTAATCATGATGTGTTGTGACATCTTCAAAATCTCGTTGAGGTGATTACTTTGACACTTTGTTTAAGAAATTTGGTCCACATTTGCCGAAGTTATCGAGCTTCAAAGTTTGAAAAGTCACAAAAGTTGTGAGTTTGACCACATAATGTACTATTTTTCTTGGAAATTCAACAAGATGTAATAATGATGTGTTGTGTCATTTTAAAGATCTCGTCGAGCTGATTAATTTGACACTTTGGTTAACAAATTTGGTCCACATTTGCCAAAGTTATCGAGCTTCAAAGTTTGAAAAGTCACAAAAGTTGTGTGTTTGAGCACATATATTACTATTTTTCTTGGAAATTCAACAAGATGCAATCATGAGTTGTTGTGTCATTTTAAAGATCTCGTCGAGCTGATTAATTTGACACTTTGTTTAACAAATTTGGTCTTCATTTGCCGAAGCTATCGAGCTTCAAAGTTTGAAAAGTCACAAAAGTTGTGTGTTTGAGCACATAAAGTACTATTTTTCTTGGAAATTCAACAAGATGCAATCATGAATTGTTGTGTCATTTTAAAGATCTCGTCGAGCTGATTAATTTGACACTTTGGTTAACAAATTTGGTCCACATTTGCCAAAGTTATCGAGCTTCAAATTTTGAAAAGTCACAAAAGTTGTGTGTTTGAGCACATATATTACTATTTTTCTTGGAAATTCAACAAGATGCAATCATGAATTGTTGTGTCATTTTAAAGATTTCGTCGAGCTGATTAATTTGACACTTTGGTTCACAAATTTGGTCCACATTTGCCAAAGTTATCGAGCTTCAAATTTTGAAAAGTCACAAAAGTGGTGTGTTTGAGCACATAAAGTTCTATTTTTCTTGGAAATTCAACAAGATGCAATCATGAATTGTTGTGTCATTTTAAAGATCTCGTCGAGCTGATTAATTTGACACTTTGGTTAACAAATTTGGTCCACATTTGCCAAAGTTATCGAGCTTCAAAGTTTGAAAAGTCACAAAAGTTGTGTGTTTGAGCACATAAAGTACTATTTTTCTTGGAAATTCAACAAGATGCAATCATGAATTGTTGTGTCATTTTAAAGATCTCGTCGAGCTGATTAATTTGACACTTTGTTTAACAAATTTGGTCCACATTTGCCAAAGTTATCGAGCTTCAAAGTTTGAAAAGTCACAAAAGTTGTGTGTTTGAGCACATAAAGTACTATTTTTCCTGGAAGTTCAACAAGATGTAATCATGATGTGTTGTGACATCTTCAAAATCTCGTCGAGCTGATTAATTTGACACTTTGGTTAACAAATTTGGTCCACATTTGCCAAAGTTATCGAGCTTCAAAGTTTGAAAAGTCACAAAAGTTGTGTGTTTGAGCACATATATTACTATTTTTCTTGGAAATTCAACAAGATGTAATAATGATGTGTTGTGTCATTTTAAAGATCTCGTCGAGCTGATTAATTTGACACTTTGTTTAACAAATTTGGTCTTCATTTGCCAAAGTTATCGAGCTTCAAAATTGGAAAAGTCACAAAAGTGGTGTGTTTGAGCACATAAAGTTCTATTTTTCTTGGAAATTCAACAAGATGCAATCATGAATTGTTGTGTCATTTTAAAGATCTCGTCGAGCTGATTAATTTGACACTTTGGTTAACAAATTTGGTCCACATTTGCCAAAGTTATCGAGCTTCAAAGTTTGAAAAGTCACAAAAGTTGTGTGTTTGAGCACATATATTACTATTTTTCTTGGAAATTCAACAAGATGCAATCATGAATTGTTGTGTCATTTTAAAGATCTCGTCGAGCTGATTAATTTGACACTTTGTTTAACAAATTTGGTCTTCATTTGCCGAAGCTATCGAGCTTCAAAGTTTGAAAAGTCACAAAAGTTGTGTGTTTGAGCACATAAAGTACTATTTTTCTTGGAAATTCAACAAGATGCAATCATGAATTGTTGTGTCATTTTAAAGATCTCGTCGAGATGATTAATTTGACACTTTGTTTAAGAAATTTGGTCCACATTTGCCGAAGTTATCGAGCTTCAAAGTTTGAAAAGTAACAAAATATGTGTGTTTGAGCACATAAAGTACTATTTTTCTTGGAAATTCAACAAGATGCAATCATGATGTGTTGTGACATATTCAAAATCTCGTCAAGCTGATTAATTTGACACTTTATTTAACAAATTTGGTCCTCATTTGCCGAAGTTATCGAGCTTCAAAGTTTGAAAAGTCACAAAAGTTGTGTGTTTGAGCACATAAAGTACTATTTTTCTTGGAAATTCAACAAGATGTAATAATGATGTGTTGTGTCATTTTAAAGATCTCGTCGAGCTGATTAATTTGACACTTTGTTTAACAAATTTGGTCTTCATTTGCCAAAGTTATCGAGCTTCAAAATTGGAAAAGTCACAAAAGTGGTGTGTTTGAGCACATAAAGTACTATTTTTCTTGGAAATTCAACAAGATGCAATCATGAATTGTTGTGTCATTTTAAAGATCTCGTCGAGCAGATTAATTTGACACTTTGGTTCACAAATTTGGTCCACATTTGCCAAAGTTATCGAGCTTCAAATTTTGAAAAGTCACAAAAGTTGTGTGTTTGAGCACATATATTACTATTTTTCTTGGAAATTCAACAAGATGCAATCATGAATTGTTGTGTCATTTTAAAGATCTCGTCGAGCTGATTAATTTGACACTTTGGTTAACAAATTTGGTCCACATTTGCCAAAGTTATCGAGCTTCAAATTTTGAAAAGTCACAAAAGTTGTGTGTTTGAGCACATATATTACTATTTTTCTTGGAAATTCAACAAGATGCAATCATGAATTGTTGTGTCATTTTAAAGATTTCGTCGAGCTGATTAATTTGACACTTTGGTTCACAAATTTGGTCCACATTTGCCAAAGTTATCGAGCTTCAAATTTTGAAAAGTCACAAAAGTGGTGTGTTTGAGCACATAAAGTTCTATTTTTCTTGGAAATTCAACAAGATGCAATCATGAATTGTTGTGTCATTTTAAAGATCTCGTCGAGCTGATTAATTTGACACTTTGGTTAACAAATTTGGTCCACATTTGCCAAAGTTATCGAGCTTCAAAGTTTGAAAAGTCACAAAAGTTGTGTGTTTGAGCACATAAAGTACTATTTTTCTTGGAAATTCAACAAGATGCAATCATGAATTGTTGTGTCATTTTAAAGATCTCGTCGAGCTGATTAATTTGACACTTTGTTTAACAAATTTGGTCCACATTTGCCAAAGTTATCGAGCTTCAAAGTTTGAAAAGTCACAAAAGTTGTGTGTTTGAGCACATAAAGTACTATTTTTCCTGGAAGTTCAACAAGATGTAATCATGATGTGTTGTGACATCTTCAAAATCTCGTCGAGCTGATTAATTTGACACTTTGGTTAACAAATTTGGTCCACATTTGCCAAAGTTATCGAGCTTCAAAGTTTGAAAAGTCACAAAAGTTGTGTGTTTGAGCACATATATTACTATTTTTCTTGGAAATTCAACAAGATGCAATCATGAATTGTTGTGTCATTTTAAAGATCTCGTCGAGCTGATTAATTTGACACTTTGTTTAACAAATTTGGTCTTCATTTGCCAAAGTTATCGAGCTTCAAAATTGGAAAAGTCACAAAAGTGGTGTGTTTGAGCACATAAAGTTCTATTTTTCTTGGAAATTCAACAAGATGCAATCATGAATTGTTGTGTCATTTTAAAGATCTCGTCGAGCTGATTAATTTGACACTTTGGTTAACAAATTTGGTCCACATTTGCCAAAGTTATCGAGCTTCAAAGTTTGAAAAGTCACAAAAGTTGTGTGTTTGAGCACATATATTACTATTTTTCTTGGAAATTCAACAAGATGCAATCATGAATTGTTGTGTCATTTTAAAGATCTCGTCGAGCTGATTAATTTGACACTTTGTTTAACAAATTTGGTCTTCATTTGCCGAAGCTATCGAGCTTCAAAGTTTGAAAAGTCACAAAAGTTGTGTGTTTGAGCACATAAAGTACTATTTTTCTTGGAAATTCAACAAGATGCAATCATGAATTGTTGTGTCATTTTAAAGATCTCGTCGAGATGATTAATTTGACACTTTGTTTAAGAAATTTGGTCCACATTTGCCGAAGTTATCGAGCTTCAAAGTTTGAAAAGTAACAAAATATGTGTGTTTGAGCACATAAAGTACTATTTTTCTTGGAAATTCAACAAGATGCAATCATGATGTGTTGTGACATATTCAAAATCTCGTCAAGCTGATTAATTTGACACTTTATTTAACAAATTTGGTCCTCATTTGCCGAAGTTATCGAGCTTCAAAGTTTGAAAAGTCACAAAAGTTGTGTGTTTGAGCACATAAAGTACTATTTTTCTTGGAAATTCAACAAGATGTAATAATGATGTGTTGTGTCATTTTAAAGATCTCGTCGAGCTGATTAATTTGACACTTTGTTTAACAAATTTGGTCTTCATTTGCCAAAGTTATCGAGCTTCAAAATTGGAAAAGTCACAAAAGTGGTGTGTTTGAGCACATAAAGTACTATTTTTCTTGGAAATTCAACAAGATGCAATCATGAATTGTTGTGTCATTTTAAAGATCTCGTCGAGCAGATTAATTTGACACTTTGGTTCACAAATTTGGTCCACATTTGCCAAAGTTAT
Source organism: Euwallacea fornicatus (assembly GCF_040115645.1). NCBI lineage: Eukaryota > Metazoa > Arthropoda > Insecta > Coleoptera > Curculionidae > Euwallacea > Euwallacea fornicatus. Next base: position 67,263 of record NW_027096055.1, on the reverse strand, counting down.
CGAGCTTCAAATTTTGAAAAGTCACAAAAGTTGTGTGTTTGAGCACATATATTACTATTTTTCTTGGAAATTCAACAAGATGCAATCATGAATTGTTGTGTCATTTTAAAGATCTCGTCGAGCTGATTAATTTGACACTTTGTTTAACAAATTTGGTCTTCATTTGCCGAAGCTATCGAGCTTCAAAGTTTGAAAAGTCACAAAAGTTGTGTGTTTGAGCACATAAAGTACTATTTTTCTTGGAAATTCAACAAGATGCAATCATGAATTGTTGTGTCATTTTAAAGATCTCGTCGAGCTGATTAATTTGACACTTTGTTTAAGAAATTTGGTCCACATTTGCCGAAGTTATCGAGCTTCAAAGTTTGAAAAGTAACAAAATATGTGTGTTTGAGCACATAAAGTACTATTTTTCTTGGAAATTCAACAAGATGCAATCATGATGTGTTGTGACATATTCAAAATCTCGTCAAGCTGATTAATTTGACACTTTATTTAACAAATTTGGTCCTCATTTGCCGAAGTTATCGAGCTTCAAAGTTTGAAAAGTCACAAAAGTTGTGTGTTTGAGCACATAAAGTACTATTTTTCTTGGAAATTCAACAAGATGCAATCATGAATTGTTGTGTCATTTTAAAGATCTCGTCGAGCTGATTAATTTGACACTTTGTTTAAGAAATTTGGTCCACATTTGCCGAAGTTATCGAGCTTCAAAGTTTGAAAAGTAACAAAATATGTGTGTTTGAGCACATAAAGTTCTATTTTTCTTGGAAATTCAACAAGATGCAATCATGAATTGTTGTGTCATTTTAAAGATCTCGTCGAGCTGATTAATTTGACACTTTGTTTAACAAATTTGGTCTTCATTTGCCAAAGTTATCGAGCTTCAAAATTGGAAAAGTCACAAAAGTGGTGTGTTTGAGCACATAAAGTACTATTTTTCTTGGAAATTCAACAAGATGTAATAATGATGTGTTGTGTCATTTTAAAGATCTCGTCGAGCTGATTAATTTGACACTTTGGTTAACAAATTTGGTCCACATTTGCCAAAGTTATCGAGCTTCAAAGTTTGAAAAGTCACAAAAGTTGTGTGTTTGAGCACATAAAGTACTATTTTTCTTGGAAATTCAACAAGATGCAATCATGAATTGTTGTGTCATTTTAAAGATCTCGTCGAGCTGATTAATTTGACACTTTGTTTAACAAATTTGGTCCACATTTGCCAAAGTTATCGAGCTTCAAAGTTTGAAAAGTCACAAAAGTTGTGTGTTTGAGCACATAAAGTACTATTTTTCCTGGAAGTTCAACAAGATGTAATCATGATGTGTTGTGACATCTTCAAAATCTCGTCGAGCTGATTAATTTGACACTTTGGTTAACAAATTTGGTCCACATTTGCCAAAGTTATCGAGCTTCAAAGTTTGAAAAGTCACAAAAGTTGTGTGTTTGAGCACATATATTACTATTTTTCTTGGAAATTCAACAAGATGCAATCATGAATTGTTGTGTCATTTTAAAGATCTCGTCGAGCTGATTAATTTGACACTTTGTTTAACAAATTTGGTCTTCATTTGCCAAAGTTATCGAGCTTCAAAATTGGAAAAGTCACAAAAGTGGTGTGTTTGAGCACATAAAGTTCTATTTTTCTTGGAAATTCAACAAGATGCAATCATGAATTGTTGTGTCATTTTAAAGATCTCGTCGAGCTGATTAATTTGACACTTTGGTTAACAAATTTGGTCCACATTTGCCAAAGTTATCGAGCTTCAAAGTTTGAAAAGTCACAAAAGTTGTGTGTTTGAGCACATAAAGTACTATTTTTCTTGGAAATTCAACAAGATGCAATCATGAATTGTTGTGTCATTTTAAAGATCTCGTCGAGCTGATTAATTTGACACTTTGTTTAACAAATTTGGTCCACATTTGCCAAAGTTATCGAGCTTCAAAATTTGAAAAGTCACAAAAGTTGTGTGTTTGAGCACATAAAGTACTATTTTTCTTGGAAATTCAACAAGATGCAATCATGAATTGTTGTGTCATTTTAAAGATCTCGTCGAGCTGATTAATTTGACACTTTGTTTAAGAAATTTGGTCCACATTTGCCGAAGTTATCGAGCTTCAAAGTTTGAAAAGTAACAAAATATGTGTGTTTGAGCACATAAAGTACTATTTTTCTTGGAAATTCAACAAGATGCAATCATGATGTGTTGTGACATATTCAAAATCTCGTCAAGCTGATTAATTTGACACTTTATTTAACAAATTTGGTCCTCATTTGCCGAAGTTATCGAGCTTCAAAATTTGAAAAGTCACAAAAGTTGTGTGTTTGAGCACATAAAGTACTATTTTTCTTGGAAGTTCAACAAGATGTAATCATGATGTGTTGTGACATCTTCAAAATCTCGTTGAGGTGATTACTTTGACACTTTGTTTAAGAAATTTGGTCCATATTTGCCGAAGTTATCGAGCTTCAAAGTTTGAAAAGTCACAAAAGTTGTGAGTTTGACCACATAATGTACTATTTTTCTTGGAAATTCAACAAGATGTAATAATGATGTGTTGTGTCATTTTAAAGATCTCGTCGAGCTGATTAATTTGACACTTTGGTTAACAAATTTGGTCCACATTTGCCAAAGTTATCGAGCTTCAAAGTTTGAAAAGTCACAAAAGTTGTGTGTTTGAGCACATATATTACTATTTTTCTTGGAAATTCAACAAGATGCAATCATGAATTGTTGTGTCATTTTAAAGATCTCGTCGAGCTGATTAATTTGACACTTTGTTTAACAAATTTGGTCTTCATTTGCCGAAGCTATCGAGCTTCAAAGTTTGAAAAGTCACAAAAGTTGTGTGTTTGAGCACATAAAGTACTATTTTTCTTGGAAATTCAACAAGATGCAATCATGAATTGTTGTGTCATTTTAAAGATCTCGTCGAGCTGATTAATTTGACACTTTGTTTAACAAATTTGGTCTTCATTTGCCAAAGTTATCGAGCTTCAAAATTGGAAAAGTCACAAAAGTTGTGTGTTTGAGCACATATATTACTATTTTTCTTGGAAATTCAACAAGATGCAATCATGAATTGTTGTGTCATTTTAAAGATCTCGTCGAGCTGATTAATTTGACACTTTGTTTAACAAATTTGGTCTTCATTTGCCGAAGCTATCGAGCTTCAAAGTTTGAAAAGTCACAAAAGTTATGTGTTTGAGCACATATATTACTATTTTTCTTGGAAATTCAACAAGATGCAATCATGAATTGTTGTGTCATTTTAAAGATCTCGTCGAGCTGATTAATTTGACACTTTGTTTAACAAGTTTGGTCTTCATTTGCCGAAGCTATCGAGCTTCAAAGTTTGAAAAGTCACAAAAGTTGTGTGTTTGAGCACATAAAGTACTATTTTTCTTGGAAATTCAACAAGATGCAATCATGAATTGTTGTGTCATTTTAAAGATCTCGTCGAGCTGATTAATTTGACACTTTGTTTAACAAATTTGGTCTTCATTTGCCGAAGCTATCGAGCTTCAAAGTTTGAAAAGTCACAAAAGTTGTGTGTTTGAGCACATATATTACTATTTTTCTTGGAAATTCAACAAGATGCAATCATGAATTGTTGTGTCATTTTAAAGATCTCGTCGAGCTGATTAATTTGACACTTTGTGTAAGAAATTTGGTCCACATTTGCCGAAGTTATCGAGCTTCAAAGTTTGAAAAGTCACAAAATATGTGTGTTTGAGCACATAAAGTACTATTTTTCTTGGAAATTCAACAAGATGCAATCATGATGTGTTGTGACATCTTCAAAATCTCGTCGAGCTGATTAATTTGACACTTTGTTTAACAAATTTGGTCTTCATTTGCCAAAGTTATCGAGCTTCAAAATTGGAAAAGTCACAAAAGTGGTGTGTTTGAGCACATAAAGTACTATTTTTCTTGGAAATTCAACAAGATGCAATCATGAATTGTTGTGTCATTTTAAAGATCTCGTCGAGCTGATTAATTTGACACTTTGGTTAACAAATTTGGTCCACATTTGCCAAAGTTATCGAGCTTCAAAGTTTGAAAAGTCACAAAAGTTGTGTGTTTGAGCACATAAAGTACTATTTTTCTTGGAAATTCAACAAGATGCAATCATGAATTGTTGTGTCATTTTAAAGATCTCGTCGAGCTGATTAATTTGACACTTTGTTTAAGAAATTTGGTCCACATTTGCCGAAGTTATCGAGCTTCAAAGTTTGAAAAGTAACAAAATATGTGTGTTTGAGCACATAAAGTACTATTTTTCTTGGAAATTCAACAAGATGCAATCATGATGTGTTGTGACATATTCAAAATCTCGTCAAGCTGATTAATTTGACACTTTATTTAACAAATTTGGTCCTCATTTGCCGAAGTTATCGAGCTTCAAAATTTGAAAAGTCACAAAAGTTGTGTGTTTGAGCACATAAAGTACTATTTTTCTTGGAAGTTCAACAAGATGTAATCATGATGTGTTGTGACATCTTCAAAATCTCGTTGAGGTGATTACTTTGACACTTTGTTTAAGAAATTTGGTCCACATTTGCCGAAGTTATCGAGCTTCAAAGTTTGAAAAGTCACAAAAGTTGTGAGTTTGACCACATAATGTACTATTTTTCTTGGAAATTCAACAAGATGTAATAATGATGTGTTGTGTCATTTTAAAGATCTCGTCGAGCTGATTAATTTGACACTTTGGTTAACAAATTTGGTCCACATTTGCCAAAGTTATCGAGCTTCAAAGTTTGAAAAGTCACAAAAGTTGTGTGTTTGAGCACATATATTACTATTTTTCTTGGAAATTCAACAAGATGCAATCATGAATTGTTGTGTCATTTTAAAGATCTCGTCGAGCTGATTAATTTGACACTTTGTTTAACAAATTTGGTCTTCATTTGCCGAAGCTATCGAGCTTCAAAGTTTGAAAAGTCACAAAAGTTGTGTGTTTGAGCACATAAAGTACTATTTTTCTTGGAAATTCAACAAGATGCAATCATGAATTGTTGTGTCATTTTAAAGATCTCGTCGAGCTGATTAATTTGACACTTTGTTTAACAAATTTGGTCTTCATTTGCCAAAGTTATCGAGCTTCAAAATTGGAAAAGTCACAAAAGTTGTGTGTTTGAGCACATATATTACTATTTTTCTTGGAAATTCAACAAGATGCAATCATGAATTGTTGTGTCATTTTAAAGATCTCGTCGAGCTGATTAATTTGACACTTTGGTTAACAAATTTGGTCCACATTTGCCAAAGTTATCGAGCTTCAAATTTTGAAAAGTCACAAAAGTTGTGTGTTTGAGCACATATATTACTATTTTTCTTGGAAATTCAACAAGATGCAATCATGAATTGTTGTGTCATTTTAAAGATCTCGTCGAGCTGATTAATTTGACACTTTGTTTAACAAATTTGGTCTTCATTTGCCGAAGCTATCGAGCTTCAAAGTTTGAAAAGTCACAAAAGTTATGTGTTTGAGCACATAAAGTACTATTTTTCTTGGAAATTCAACAAGATGCAATCATGAATTGTTGTGTCATTTTAAAGATCTCGTCGAGCTGATTAATTTGACACTTTGGTTAACAAATTTGGTCCACATTTGCCAAAGTTATCGAGCTTCAAATTTTGAAAAGTCACAAAAGTTGTGTGTTTGAGCACATATATTACTATTTTTCTTGGAAATTCAACAAGATGCAATCATGAATTGTTGTGTCATTTTAAAGATTTCGTCGAGCTGATTAATTTGACACTTTGGTTAACAAATTTGGTCCACATTTGCCAAAGTTATCGAGCTTCAAATTTTGAAAAGTCACAAAAGTTGTGTGTTTGAGCACATATATTACTATTTTTCTTGGAAATTCAACAAGATGCAATCATGAATTGTTGTGTCATTTTAAAGATCTCGTCGAGCTGATTAATTTGACACTTTGTTTAACAAGTTTGGTCTTCATTTGCCGAAGCTATCGAGCTTCAAAGTTTGAAAAGTCACAAAAGTTGTGTGTTTGAGCACATAAAGTACTATTTTTCTTGGAAATTCAACAAGATGCAATCATGAATTGTTGTGTCATTTTAAAGATCTCGTCGAGCTGATTAATTTGACACTTTGTTTAACAAATTTGGTCTTCATTTGCCGAAGCTATCGAGCTTCAAAGTTTGAAAAGTCACAAAAGTTGTGTGTTTGAGCACATATATTACTATTTTTCTTGGAAATTCAACAAGATGCAATCATGAATTGTTGTGTCATTTTAAAGATCTCGTCGAGCTGATTAATTTGACACTTTGTGTAAGAAATTTGGTCCACATTTGCCGAAGTTATCGAGCTTCAAAGTTTGAAAAGTCACAAAATATGTGTGTTTGAGCACATAAAGTACTATTTTTCTTGGAAATTCAACAAGATGCAATCATGATGTGTTGTGACATCTTCAAAATCTCGTCGAGCTGATTAATTTGACACTTTGTTTAACAAATTTGGTCTTCATTTGCCAAAGTTATCGAGCTTCAAAATTGGAAAAGTCACAAAAGTGGTGTGTTTGAGCACATAAAGTACTATTTTTCTTGGAAATTCAACAAGATGCAATCATGAATTGTTGTGTCATTTTAAAGATCTCGTCGAGCTGATTAATTTGACACTTTGGTTAACAAATTTGGTCCACATTTGCCAAAGTTATCGAGCTTCAAAGTTTGAAAAGTCACAAAAGTTGTGTGTTTGAGCACATAAAGTACTATTTTTCTTGGAAATTCAACAAGATGCAATCATGAATTGTTGTGTCATTTTAAAGATCTCGTCGAGCTGATTAATTTGACACTTTGTTTAAGAAATTTGGTCCACATTTGCCGAAGTTATCGAGCTTCAAAGTTTGAAAAGTAACAAAATATGTGTGTTTGAGCACATAAAGTACTATTTTTCTTGGAAATTCAACAAGATGCAATCATGATGTGTTGTGACATATTCAAAATCTCGTCAAGCTGATTAATTTGACACTTTATTTAACAAATTTGGTCCTCATTTGCCGAAGTTATCGAGCTTCAAAATTTGAAAAGTCACAAAAGTTGTGTGTTTGAGCACATAAAGTACTATTTTTCTTGGAAGTTCAACAAGATGTAATCATGATGTGTTGTGACATCTTCAAAATCTCGTTGAGGTGATTACTTTGACACTTTGTTTAAGAAATTTGGTCCACATTTGCCGAAGTTATCGAGCTTCAAAGTTTGAAAAGTCACAAAAGTTGTGAGTTTGACCACATAATGTACTATTTTTCTTGGAAATTCAACAAGATGTAATAATGATGTGTTGTGTCATTTTAAAGATCTCGTCGAGCTGATTAATTTGACACTTTGGTTAACAAATTTGGTCCACATTTGCCAAAGTTATCGAGCTTCAAAGTTTGAAAAGTCACAAAAGTTGTGTGTTTGAGCACATATATTACTATTTTTCTTGGAAATTCAACAAGATGCAATCATGAATTGTTGTGTCATTTTAAAGATTTCGTCGAGCTGATTAATTTGACACTTTGGTTAACAAATTTGGTCCACATTTGCCAAAGTTATCGAGCTTCAAATTTTGAAAAGTCACAAAAGTTGTGTGTTTGAGCACATATATTACTATTTTTCTTGGAAATTCAACAAGATGCAATCATGAATTGTTGTGTCATTTTAAAGATCTCGTCGAGCTGATTAATTTGACACTTTGTTTAACAAGTTTGGTCTTCATTTGCCGAAGCTATCGAGCTTCAAAGTTTGAAAAGTCACAAAAGTTGTGTGTTTGAGCACATAAAGTACTATTTTTCTTGGAAATTCAACAAGATGCAATCATGAATTGTTGTGTCATTTTAAAGATCTCGTCGAGCTGATTAATTTGACACTTTGTTTAACAAATTTGGTCTTCATTTGCCGAAGCTATCGAGCTTCAAAGTTTGAAAAGTCACAAAAGTTGTGTGTTTGAGCACATATATTACTATTTTTCTTGGAAATTCAACAAGATGCAATCATGAATTGTTGTGTCATTTTAAAGATCTCGTCGAGCTGATTAATTTGACACTTTGTGTAAGAAATTTGGTCCACATTTGCCGAAGTTATCGAGCTTCAAAGTTTGAAAAGTCACAAAATATGTGTGTTTGAGCACATAAAGTACTATTTTTCTTGGAAATTCAACAAGATGCAATCATGATGTGTTGTGACATCTTCAAAATCTCGTCGAGCTGATTAATTTGACACTTTGTTTAACAAATTTGGTCTTCATTTGCCAAAGTTATCGAGCTTCAAAATTGGAAAAGTCACAAAAGTGGTGTGTTTGAGCACATAAAGTACTATTTTTCTTGGAAATTCAACAAGATGCAATCATGAATTGTTGTGTCATTTTAAAGATCTCGTCGAGCTGATTAATTTGACACTTTGGTTAACAAATTTGGTCCACATTTGCCAAAGTTATCGAGCTTCAAAGTTTGAAAAGTCACAAAAGTTGTGTGTTTGAGCACATAAAGTACTATTTTTCTTGGAAATTCAACAAGATGCAATCATGAATTGTTGTGTCATTTTAAAGATCTCGTCGAGCTGATTAATTTGACACTTTGGTTAACAAATTTGGTCCACATTTGCCAAAGTTATCGAGCTTCAAATTTTGAAAAGTCACAAAAGTTGTGTGTTTGAGCACATATATTACTATTTTTCTTGGAAATTCAACAAGATGCAATCATGAATTGTTGTGTCATTTTAAAGATTTCGTCGAGCTGATTAATTTGACACTTTGGTTAACAAATTTGGTCCACATTTGCCAAAGTTATCGAGCTTCAAATTTTGAAAAGTCACAAAAGTTGTGTGTTTGAGCACATATATTACTATTTTTCTTGGAAATTCAACAAGATGCAATCATGAATTGTTGTGTCATTTTAAAGATCTCGTCGAGCTGATTAATTTGACACTTTGTTTAACAAATTTGGTCTTCATTTGCCGAAGCTATCGAGCTTCAAATTTTGAAAAGTCACAAAAGTTGTGTGTTTGAGCACATATATTACTATTTTTCTTGGAAATTCAACAAGATGCAATCATGAATTGTTGTGTCATTTTAAAGATTTCGTCGAGCTGATTAATTTGACACTTTGGTTAACAAATTTGGTCCACATTTGCCAAAGTTATCGAGCTTCAAATTTTGAAAAGTCACAAAAGTTGTGTGTTTGAGCACATATATTACTATTTTTCTTGGAAATTCAACAAGATGCAATCATGAATTGTTGTGTCATTTTAAAGATCTCGTCGAGCTGATTAATTTGACACTTTGTTTAACAAGTTTGGTCTTCATTTGCCGAAGCTATCGAGCTTCAAAGTTTGAAAAGTCACAAAAGTTGTGTGTTTGAGCACATAAAGTACTATTTTTCTTGGAAATTCAACAAGATGCAATCATGAATTGTTGTGTCATTTTAAAGATCTCGTCGAGCTGATTAATTTGACACTTTGTTTAACAAATTTGGTCTTCATTTGCCGAAGCTATCGAGCTTCAAAGTTTGAAAAGTCACAAAAGTTGTGTGTTTGAGCACATATATTACTATTTTTCTTGGAAATTCAACAAGATGCAATCATGAATTGTTGTGTCATTTTAAAGATCTCGTCGAGCTGATTAATTTGACACTTTGTGTAAGAAATTTGGTCCACATTTGCCGAAGTTATCGAGCTTCAAAGTTTGAAAAGTCACAAAATATGTGTGTTTGAGCACATAAAGTACTATTTTTCTTGGAAATTCAACAAGATGCAATCATGATGTGTTGTGACATCTTCAAAATCTCGTCGAGCTGATTAATTTGACACTTTGTTTAACAAATTTGGTCTTCATTTGCCAAAGTTATCGAGCTTCAAAATTGGAAAAGTCACAAAAGTGGTGTGTTTGAGCACATAAAGTACTATTTTTCTTGGAAATTCAACAAGATGCAATCATGAATTGTTGTGTCATTTTAAAGATCTCGTCGAGCTGATTAATTTGACACTTTGTTTAACAAATTTGGTCTTCATTTGCCAAAGTTATCGAGCTTCAAAATTGGAAAAGTCACAAAAGTGGTGTGTTTGAGCACATAAAGTACTATTTTTCTTGGAAATTCAACAAGATGCAATCATGATGTGTTGTGACATATTCAAAATCTCGTCAAGCTGATTAATTTGACACTTTATTTAACAAATTTGGTCCTCATTTGCCGAAGTTATCGAGCTTCAAAATTTGAAAAGTCACAAAAGTTGTGTGTTTGAGCACATAAAGTACTATTTTTCTTGGAAGTTCAACAAGATGTAATCATGATGTGTTGTGACATCTTCAAAATCTCGTTGAGGTGATTACTTTGACACTTTGTTTAAGAAATTTGGTCCACATTTGCCGAAGTTATCGAGCTTCAAAGTTTGAAAAGTCACAAAAGTTGTGTGTTTGAGCACATAAAGTACTATTTTTCTTGGAAATTCAACAAGATGCAATCATGAATTGTTGTGTCATTTTAAAGATCTCGTCGAGCTGATTAATTTGACACTTTGGTTAACAAATTTGGTCCACATTTGCCAAAGTTATCGAGCTTCAAATTTTGAAAAGTCACAAAAGTTGTGTGTTTGAGCACATATATTACTATTTTTCTTGGAAATTCAACAAGATGCAATCATGAATTGTTGTGTCATTTTAAAGATTTCGTCGAGCTGATTAATTTGACACTTTGGTTAACAAATTTGGTCCACATTTGCCAAAGTTATCGAGCTTCAAATTTTGAAAAGTCACAAAAGTTGTGTGTTTGAGCACATATATTACTATTTTTCTTGGAAATTCAACAAGATGCAATCATGAATTGTTGTGTCATTTTAAAGATCTCGTCGAGCTGATTAATTTGACACTTTGTTTAACAAATTTGGTCTTCATTTGCCGAAGCTATCGAGCTTCAAAGTTTGAAAAGTCACAAAAGTTGTGTGTTTGAGCACATAAAGTACTATTTTTCTTGGAAATTCAACAAGATGCAATCATGAATTGTTGTGTCATTTTAAAGATCTCGTCGAGCTGATTAATTTGACACTTTGTTTAAGAAATTTGGTCCACATTTGCCGAAGTTATCGAGCTTCAAAGTTTGAAAAGTAACAAAATATGTGTGTTTGAGCACATAAAGTACTATTTTTCTTGGAAATTCAACAAGATGCAATCATGATGTGTTGTGACATATTCAAAATCTCGTCAAGCTGATTAATTTGACACTTTATTTAACAAATTTGGTCCTCATTTGCCGAAGTTATCGAGCTTCAAAATTTGAAAAGTCACAAAAGTTGTGTGTTTGAGCACATAAAGTACTATTTTTCTTGGAAGTTCAACAAGATGTAATCATGATGTGTTGTGACATCTTCAAAATCTCGTTGAGGTGATTACTTTGACACTTTGTTTAAGAAATTTGGTCCACATTTGCCGAAGTTATCGAGCTTCAAAGTTTGAAAAGTCACAAAAGTTGTGAGTTTGACCACATAATGTACTATTTTTCTTGGAAATTCAACAAGATGTAATAATGATGTGTTGTGTCATTTTAAAGATCTCGTCGAGCTGATTAATTTGACACTTTGGTTAACAAATTTGGTCCACATTTGCCAAAGTTATCGAGCTTCAAAGTTTGAAAAGTCACAAAAGTTGTGTGTTTGAGCACATATATTACTATTTTTCTTGGAAATTCAACAAGATGCAATCATGAATTGTTGTGTCATTTTAAAGATCTCGTCGAGCTGATTAATTTGACACTTTGTTTAAGAAATTTGGTCCACATTTGCCGAAGTTATCGAGCTTCAAAGTTTGAAAAGTAACAAAATATGTGTGTTTGAGCACATAAAGTACTATTTTTCTTGGAAATTCAACAAGATGCAATCATGATGTGTTGTGACATATTCAAAATCTCGTCAAGCTGATTAATTTGACACTTTATTTAACAAATTTGGTCCTCATTTGCCGAAGTTATCGAGCTTCAAAATTTGAAAAGTCACAAAAGTTGTGTGTTTGAGCACATAAAGTACTATTTTTCTTGGAAGTTCAACAAGATGTAATCATGATGTGTTGTGACATCTTCAAAATCTCGTTGAGGTGATTACTTTGACACTTTGTTTAAGAAATTTGGTCCACATTTGCCGAAGTTATCGAGCTTCAAAGTTTGAAAAGTCACAAAAGTTGTGAGTTTGACCACATAATGTACTATTTTTCTTGGAAATTCAACAAGATGTAATAATGATGTGTTGTGTCATTTTAAAGATCTCGTCGAGCTGATTAATTTGACACTTTGGTTAACAAATTTGGTCCACATTTGCCAAAGTTATCGAGCTTCAAAGTTTGAAAAGTCACAAAAGTTGTGTGTTTGAGCACATATATTACTATTTTTCTTGGAAATTCAACAAGATGCAATCATGAATTGTTGTGTCATTTTAAAGATCTCGTCGAGCTGATTAATTTGACACTTTGTTTAACAAATTTGGTCTTCATTTGCCGAAGCTATCGAGCTTCAAAGTTTGAAAAGTCACAAAAGTTGTGTGTTTGAGCACATAAAGTACTATTTTTCTTGGAAATTCAACAAGATGCAATCATGAATTGTTGTGTCATTTTAAAGATCTCGTCGAGCTGATTAATTTGACACTTTGTTTAACAAATTTGGTCTTCATTTGCCAAAGTTATCGAGCTTCAAAATTGGAAAAGTCACAAAAGTTGTGTGTTTGAGCACATATATTACTATTTTTCTTGGAAATTCAACAAGATGCAATCATGAATTGTTGTGTCATTTTAAAGATCTCGTCGAGCTGATTAATTTGACACTTTGTTTAACAAATTTGGTCTTCATTTGCCGAAGCTATCGAGCTTCAAAGTTTGAAAAGTCACAAAAGTTGTGTGTTTGAGCACATAAAGTACTATTTTTCTTGGAAATTCAACAAGATGCAATCATGAATTGTTGTGTCATTTTAAAGATCTCGTCGAGCTGATTAATTTGACACTTTGGTTAACAAATTTGGTCCACATTTGCCAAAGTTATCGAGCTTCAAATTTTGAAAAGTCACAAAAGTTGTGTGTTTGAGCACATATATTACTATTTTTCTTGGAAATTCAACAAGATGCAATCATGAATTGTTGTGTCATTTTAAAGATTTCGTCGAGCTGATTAATTTGACACTTTGGTTAACAAATTTGGTCCACATTTGCCAAAGTTATCGAGCTTCAAATTTTGAAAAGTCACAAAAGTTGTGTGTTTGAGCACATATATTACTATTTTTCTTGGAAATTCAACAAGATGCAATCATGAATTGTTGTGTCATTTTAAAGATCTCGTCGAGCTGATTAATTTGACACTTTGTTTAACAAATTTGGTCTTCATTTGCCGAAGCTATCGAGCTTCAAAGTTTGAAAAGTCACAAAAGTTGTGTGTTTGAGCACATAAAGTACTATTTTTCTTGGAAATTCAACAAGATGCAATCATGAATTGTTGTGTCATTTTAAAGATCTCGTCGAGCTGATTAATTTGACACTTTGTTTAACAAATTTGGTCTTCATTTGCCGAAGCTATCGAGCTTCAAAGTTTGAAAAGTCACAAAAGTTGTGTGTTTGAGCACATATATTACTATTTTTCTTGGAAATTCAACAAGATGCAATCATGAATTGTTGTGTCATTTTAAAGATCTCGTCGAGCTGATTAATTTGACACTTTGGTTAACAAATTTGGTCCACATTTGCCAAAGTTATCGAGCTTCAAAGTTTGAAAAGTCACAAAAGTTGTGTGTTTGAGCACATAAAGTACTATTTTTCTTGGAAATTCAACAAGATGCAATCATGAATTGTTGTGACATCTTCAAAATCTCGTCGAGCTGATTAATTTGACACTTTGTTTAACAAATTTGGTCTTCATTTGCCAAAGTTATCGAGCTTCAAAATTGGAAAAGTCACAAAAGTGGTGTGTTTGAGCACATAAAGTACTATTTTTCTTGGAAATTCAACAAGATGCAATCATGAATTGTTGTGTCATTTTAAAGATCTCGTCGAGCTGATTAATTTGACACTTTGTTTAACAAATTTGGTCTTCATTTGCCAAAGTTATCGAGCTTCAAAATTGGAAAAGTCACAAAAGTGGTGTGTTTGAGCACATAAAGTACTATTTTTCTTGGAAATTCAACAAGATGCAATCATGATGTGTTGTGACATATTCAAAATCTCGTCAAGCTGATTAATTTGACACTTTATTTAACAAATTTGGTCCTCATTTGCCGAAGTTATCGAGCTTCAAAATTTGAAAAGTCACAAAAGTTGTGTGTTTGAGCACATAAAGTACTATTTTTCTTGGAAGTTCAACAAGATGTAATCATGATGTGTTGTGACATCTTCAAAATCTCGTTGAGGTGATTACTTTGACACTTTGTTTAAGAAATTTGGTCCACATTTGCCGAAGTTATCGAGCTTCAAAGTTTGAAAAGTCACAAAAGTTGTGTGTTTGAGCACATAAAGTACTATTTTTCTTGGAAATTCAACAAGATGCAATCATGAATTGTTGTGTCATTTTAAAGATCTCGTCGAGCTGATTAATTTGACACTTTGGTTAACAAATTTGGTCCACATTTGCCAAAGTTATCGAGCTTCAAATTTTGAAAAGTCACAAAAGTTGTGTGTTTGAGCACATATATTACTATTTTTCTTGGAAATTCAACAAGATGCAATCATGAATTGTTGTGTCATTTTAAAGATTTCGTCGAGCTGATTAATTTGACACTTTGGTTAACAAATTTGGTCCACATTTGCCAAAGTTATCGAGCTTCAAATTTTGAAAAGTCACAAAAGTTGTGTGTTTGAGCACATATATTACTATTTTTCTTGGAAATTCAACAAGATGCAATCATGAATTGTTGTGTCATTTTAAAGATCTCGTCGAGCTGATTAATTTGACACTTTGTTTAACAAATTTGGTCTTCATTTGCCGAAGCTATCGAGCTTCAAAGTTTGAAAAGTCACAAAAGTTGTGTGTTTGAGCACATAAAGTACTATTTTTCTTGGAAATTCAACAAGATGCAATCATGAATTGTTGTGTCATTTTAAAGATCTCGTCGAGCTGATTAATTTGACACTTTGTTTAACAAATTTGGTCTTCATTTGCCGAAGCTATCGAGCTTCAAAGTTTGAAAAGTCACAAAAGTTGTGTGTTTGAGCACATATATTACTATTTTTCTTGGAAATTCAACAAGATGCAATCATGAATTGTTGTGTCATTTTAAAGATCTCGTCGAGCTGATTAATTTGACACTTTGGTTAACAAATTTGGTCCACATTTGCCAAAGTTATCGAGCTTCAAAGTTTGAAAAGTCACAAAAGTTGTGTGTTTGAGCACATAAAGTACTATTTTTCTTGGAAGTTCAACAAGATGTAATCATGATGTGTTGTGACATCTTCAAAATCTCGTTGAGGTGATTACTTTGACACTTTGTTTAAGAAATTTGGTCCACATTTGCCGAAGTTATCGAGCTTCAAAGTTTGAAAAGTCACAAAAGTTGTGAGTTTGACCACATAATGTACTATTTTTCTTGGAAATTCAACAAGATGTAATAATGATGTGTTGTGTCATTTTAAAGATCTCGTCGAGCTGATTAATTTGACACTTTGGTTAACAAATTTGGTCCACATTTGCCAAAGTTATCGAGCTTCAAAGTTTGAAAAGTCACAAAAGTTGTGTGTTTGAGCACATATATTACTATTTTTCTTGGAAATTCAACAAGATGCAATCATGAATTGTTGTGTCATTTTAAAGATCTCGTCGAGCTGATTAATTTGACACTTTGTTTAAGAAATTTGGTCCACATTTGCCGAAGTTATCGAGCTTCAAAGTTTGAAAAGTAACAAAATATGTGTGTTTGAGCACATAAAGTACTATTTTTCTTGGAAATTCAACAAGATGCAATCATGATGTGTTGTGACATATTCAAAATCTCGTCAAGCTGATTAATTTGACACTTTATTTAACAAATTTGGTCCTCATTTGCCGAAGTTATCGAGCTTCAAAATTTGAAAAGTCACAAAAGTTGTGTGTTTGAGCACATAAAGTACTATTTTTCTTGGAAGTTCAACAAGATGTAATCATGATGTGTTGTGACATCTTCAAAATCTCGTTGAGGTGATTACTTTGACACTTTGTTTAAGAAATTTGGTCCACATTTGCCGAAGTTATCGAGCTTCAAAGTTTGAAAAGTCACAAAAGTTGTGAGTTTGACCACATAATGTACTATTTTTCTTGGAAATTCAACAAGATGTAATAATGATGTGTTGTGTCATTTTAAAGATCTCGTCGAGCTGATTAATTTGACACTTTGGTTAACAAATTTGGTCCACATTTGCCAAAGTTATCGAGCTTCAAAGTTTGAAAAGTCACAAAAGTTGTGTGTTTGAGCACATATATTACTATTTTTCTTGGAAATTCAACAAGATGCAATCATGAATTGTTGTGTCATTTTAAAGATCTCGTCGAGCTGATTAATTTGACACTTTGTTTAAGAAATTTGGTCCACATTTGCCGAAGTTATCGAGCTTCAAAGTTTGAAAAGTAACAAAATATGTGTGTTTGAGCACATAAAGTACTATTTTTCTTGGAAATTCAACAAGATGCAATCATGATGTGTTGTGACATATTCAAAATCTCGTCAAGCTGATTAATTTGACACTTTATTTAACAAATTTGGTCCTCATTTGCCGAAGTTATCGAGCTTCAAAATTTGAAAAGTCACAAAAGTTGTGTGTTTGAGCACATAAAGTACTATTTTTCTTGGAAGTTCAACAAGATGTAATCATGATGTGTTGTGACATCTTCAAAATCTCGTTGAGGTGATTACTTTGACACTTTGTTTAAGAAATTTGGTCCACATTTGCCGAAGTTATCGAGCTTCAAAGTTTGAAAAGTCACAAAAGTTGTGAGTTTGACCACATAATGTACTATTTTTCTTGGAAATTCAACAAGATGTAATAATGATGTGTTGTGTCATTTTAAAGATCTCGTCGAGCTGATTAATTTGACACTTTGGTTAACAAATTTGGTCCACATTTGCCAAAGTTATCGAGCTTCAAAGTTTGAAAAGTCACAAAAGTTGTGTGTTTGAGCACATATATTACTATTTTTCTTGGAAATTCAACAAGATGCAATCATGAATTGTTGTGTCATTTTAAAGATCTCGTCGAGCTGATTAATTTGACACTTTGTTTAACAAATTTGGTCTTCATTTGCCGAAGCTATCGAGCTTCAAAGTTTGAAAAGTCACAAAAGTTGTGTGTTTGAGCACATAAAGTACTATTTTTCTTGGAAATTCAACAAGATGCAATCATGAATTGTTGTGTCATTTTAAAGATCTCGTCGAGCTGATTAATTTGACACTTTGTTTAACAAATTTGGTCTTCATTTGCCAAAGTTATCGAGCTTCAAAATTGGAAAAGTCACAAAAGTTGTGTGTTTGAGCACATATATTACTATTTTTCTTGGAAATTCAACAAGATGCAATCATGAATTGTTGTGTCATTTTAAAGATCTCGTCGAGCTGATTAATTTGACACTTTGTTTAACAAATTTGGTCTTCATTTGCCGAAGCTATCGAGCTTCAAAGTTTGAAAAGTCACAAAAGTTGTGTGTTTGAGCACATAAAGTACTATTTTTCTTGGAAATTCAACAAGATGCAATCATGAATTGTTGTGTCATTTTAAAGATCTCGTCGAGCTGATTAATTTGACACTTTGGTTAACAAATTTGGTCCACATTTGCCAAAGTTATCGAGCTTCAAATTTTGAAAAGTCACAAAAGTTGTGTGTTTGAGCACATATATTACTATTTTTCTTGGAAATTCAACAAGATGCAATCATGAATTGTTGTGTCATTTTAAAGATTTCGTCGAGCTGATTAATTTGACACTTTGGTTAACAAATTTGGTCCACATTTGCCAAAGTTATCGAGCTTCAAATTTTGAAAAGTCACAAAAGTTGTGTGTTTGAGCACATATATTACTATTTTTCTTGGAAATTCAACAAGATGCAATCATGAATTGTTGTGTCATTTTAAAGATCTCGTCGAGCTGATTAATTTGACACTTTGTTTAACAAATTTGGTCTTCATTTGCCGAAGCTATCGAGCTTCAAAGTTTGAAAAGTCACAAAAGTTGTGTGTTTGAGCACATAAAGTACTATTTTTCTTGGAAATTCAACAAGATGCAATCATGAATTGTTGTGTCATTTTAAAGATCTCGTCGAGCTGATTAATTTGACACTTTGTTTAAGAAATTTGGTCCACATTTGCCGAAGTTATCGAGCTTCAAAGTTTGAAAAGTAACAAAATATGTGTGTTTGAGCACATAAAGTACTATTTTTCTTGGAAATTCAACAAGATGCAATCATGATGTGTTGTGACATATTCAAAATCTCGTCAAGCTGATTAATTTGACACTTTATTTAACAAATTTGGTCCTCATTTGCCGAAGTTATCGAGCTTCAAAATTTGAAAAGTCACAAAAGTTGTGTGTTTGAGCACATAAAGTACTATTTTTCTTGGAAGTTCAACAAGATGTAATCATGATGTGTTGTGACATCTTCAAAATCTCGTTGAGGTGATTACTTTGACACTTTGTTTAAGAAATTTGGTCCACATTTGCCGAAGTTATCGAGCTTCAAAGTTTGAAAAGTCACAAAAGTTGTGTGTTTGAGCACATAAAGTACTATTTTTCTTGGAAATTCAACAAGATGCAATCATGAATTGTTGTGTCATTTTAAAGATCTCGTCGAGCTGATTAATTTGACACTTTGGTTAACAAATTTGGTCCACATTTGCCAAAGTTATCGAGCTTCAAATTTTGAAAAGTCACAAAAGTTGTGTGTTTGAGCACATATATTACTATTTTTCTTGGAAATTCAACAAGATGCAATCATGAATTGTTGTGTCATTTTAAAGATTTCGTCGAGCTGATTAATTTGACACTTTGGTTAACAAATTTGGTCCACATTTGCCAAAGTTATCGAGCTTCAAATTTTGAAAAGTCACAAAAGTTGTGTGTTTGAGCACATATATTACTATTTTTCTTGGAAATTCAACAAGATGCAATTATGAATTGTTGTGTCATTTTAAAGATCTCGTCGAGCTGATTAATTTGACACTTTGTTTAACAAATTTGGTCTTCATTTGCCGAAGCTATCGAGCTTCAAAGTTTGAAAAGTCACAAAAGTTGTGTGTTTGAGCACATAAAGTACTATTTTTCTTGGAAATTCAACAAGATGCAATCATGAATTGTTGTGTCATTTTAAAGATCTCGTCGAGCTGATTAATTTGACACTTTGTTTAAGAAATTTGGTCCACATTTGCCGAAGTTATCGAGCTTCAAAGTTTGAAAAGTAACAAAATATGTGTGTTTGAGCACATAAAGTACTATTTTTCTTGGAAATTCAACAAGATGCAATCATGAATTGTTGTGTCATTTTAAAGATCTCGTCGAGCTGATTAATTTGACACTTTGTTTAACAAATTTGGTCTTCATTTGCCGAAGCTATCGAGCTTCAAAGTTTGAAAAGTCACAAAAGTTGTGTGTTTGAGCACATATATTACTATTTTTCTTGGAAATTCAACAAGATGCAATCATGAATTGTTGTGTCATTTTAAAGATCTCGTCGAGCTGATTAATTTGACACTTTGGTTAACAAATTTGGTCCACATTTGCCAAAGTTATCGAGCTTCAAAGTTTGAAAAGTCACAAAAGTTGTGTGTTTGAGCACATAAAGTACTATTTTTCTTGGAAGTTCAACAAGATGTAATCATGATGTGTTGTGACATCTTCAAAATCTCGTTGAGGTGATTACTTTGACACTTTGTTTAAGAAATTTGGTCCACATTTGCCGAAGTTATCGAGCTTCAAAGTTTGAAAAGTCACAAAAGTTGTGAGTTTGACCACATAATGTACTATTTTTCTTGGAAATTCAACAAGATGTAATAATGATGTGTTGTGTCATTTTAAAGATCTCGTCGAGCTGATTAATTTGACACTTTGGTTAACAAATTTGGTCCACATTTGCCAAAGTTATCGAGCTTCAAAGTTTGAAAAGTCACAAAAGTTGTGTGTTTGAGCACATATATTACTATTTTTCTTGGAAATTCAACAAGATGCAATCATGAATTGTTGTGTCATTTTAAAGATCTCGTCGAGCTGATTAATTTGACACTTTGTTTAAGAAATTTGGTCCACATTTGCCGAAGTTATCGAGCTTCAAAGTTTGAAAAGTAACAAAATATGTGTGTTTGAGCACATAAAGTACTATTTTTCTTGGAAATTCAACAAGATGCAATCATGATGTGTTGTGACATATTCAAAATCTCGTCAAGCTGATTAATTTGACACTTTATTTAACAAATTTGGTCCTCATTTGCCGAAGTTATCGAGCTTCAAAATTTGAAAAGTCACAAAAGTTGTGTGTTTGAGCACATAAAGTACTATTTTTCTTGGAAGTTCAACAAGATGTAATCATGATGTGTTGTGACATCTTCAAAATCTCGTTGAGGTGATTACTTTGACACTTTGTTTAAGAAATTTGGTCCACATTTGCCGAAGTTATCGAGCTTCAAAGTTTGAAAAGTCACAAAAGTTGTGAGTTTGACCACATAATGTACTATTTTTCTTGGAAATTCAACAAGATGTAATAATGATGTGTTGTGTCATTTTAAAGATCTCGTCGAGCTGATTAATTTGACACTTTGGTTAACAAATTTGGTCCACATTTGCCGAAGTTATCGAGCTTCAAAGTTTGAAAAGTAACAAAATATGTGTGTTTGAGCACATAAAGTACTATTTTTCTTGGAAATTCAACAAGATGCAATCATGAATTGTTGTGTCATTTTAAAGATCTCGTCGAGCTGATTAATTTGACACTTTGTTTAAGAAATTTGGTCCACATTTGCCGAAGTTATCGAGCTTCAAAGTTTGAAAAGTAACAAAATATGTGTGTTTGAGCACATAAAGTACTATTTTTCTTGGAAATTCAACAAGATGCAATCATGATGTGTTGTGACATATTCAAAATCTCGTCAAGCTGATTAATTTGACACTTTATTTAACAAATTTGGTCCTCATTTGCCGAAGTTATCGAGCTTCAAAATTTGAAAAGTCACAAAAGTTGTGTGTTTGAGCACATAAAGTACTATTTTTCTTGGAAGTTCAACAAGATGTAATCATGATGTGTTGTGACATCTTCAAAATCTCGTTGAGGTGATTACTTTGACACTTTGTTTAAGAAATTTGGTCCACATTTGCCGAAGTTATCGAGCTTCAAAGTTTGAAAAGTCACAAAAGTTGTGAGTTTGACCACATAATGTACTATTTTTCTTGGAAATTCAACAAGATGTAATAATGATGTGTTGTGTCATTTTAAAGATCTCGTCGAGCTGATTAATTTGACACTTTGGTTAACAAATTTGGTCCACATTTGCCAAAGTTATCGAGCTTCAAAGTTTGAAAAGTCACAAAAGTTGTGTGTTTGAGCACATATATTACTATTTTTCTTGGAAATTCAACAAGATGCAATCATGAATTGTTGTGTCATTTTAAAGATCTCGTCGAGCTGATTAATTTGACACTTTGTTTAACAAATTTGGTCTTCATTTGCCGAAGCTATCGAGCTTCAAAGTTTGAAAAGTCACAAAAGTTGTGTGTTTGAGCACATAAAGTACTATTTTTCTTGGAAATTCAACAAGATGCAATCATGAATTGTTGTGTCATTTTAAAGATCTCGTCGAGCTGATTAATTTGACACTTTGTTTAACAAATTTGGTCTTCATTTGCCAAAGTTATCGAGCTTCAAAATTGGAAAAGTCACAAAAGTTGTGTGTTTGAGCACATATATTACTATTTTTCTTGGAAATTCAACAAGATGCAATCATGAATTGTTGTGTCATTTTAAAGATCTCGTCGAGCTGATTAATTTGACACTTTGTTTAACAAATTTGGTCTTCATTTGCCGAAGCTATCGAGCTTCAAAGTTTGAAAAGTCACAAAAGTTGTGTGTTTGAGCACATAAAGTACTATTTTTCTTGGAAATTCAACAAGATGCAATCATGAATTGTTGTGTCATTTTAAAGATCTCGTCGAGCTGATTAATTTGACACTTTGGTTAACAAATTTGGTCCACATTTGCCAAAGTTATCGAGCTTCAAATTTTGAAAAGTCACAAAAGTTGTGTGTTTGAGCACATATATTACTATTTTTCTTGGAAATTCAACAAGATGCAATCATGAATTGTTGTGTCATTTTAAAGATCTCGTCGAGCTGATTAATTTGACACTTTGTTTAACAAATTTGGTCTTCATTTGCCGAAGCTATCGAGCTTCAAAGTTTGAAAAGTCACAAAAGTTGTGTGTTTGAGCACATATATTACTATTTTTCTTGGAAATTCAACAAGATGCAATCATGAATTGTTGTGTCATTTTAAAGATCTCGTCGAGCTGATTAATTTGACACTTTGGTTAACAAATTTGGTCCACATTTGCCAAAGTTATCGAGCTTCAAAGTTTGAAAAGTCACAAAAGTTGTGTGTTTGAGCACATAAAGTACTATTTTTCTTGGAAGTTCAACAAGATGTAATCATGATGTGTTGTGACATCTTCAAAATCTCGTTGAGGTGATTACTTTGACACTTTGTTTAAGAAATTTGGTCCACATTTGCCGAAGTTATCGAGCTTCAAAGTTTGAAAAGTCACAAAAGTTGTGAGTTTGACCACATAATGTACTATTTTTCTTGGAAATTCAACAAGATGTAATAATGATGTGTTGTGTCATTTTAAAGATCTCGTCGAGCTGATTAATTTGACACTTTGGTTAACAAATTTGGTCCACATTTGCCAAAGTTATCGAGCTTCAAAGTTTGAAAAGTCACAAAAGTTGTGTGTTTGAGCACATATATTACTATTTTTCTTGGAAATTCAACAAGATGCAATCATGAATTGTTGTGTCATTTTAAAGATCTCGTCGAGCTGATTAATTTGACACTTTGTTTAAGAAATTTGGTCCACATTTGCCGAAGTTATCGAGCTTCAAAGTTTGAAAAGTAACAAAATATGTGTGTTTGAGCACATAAAGTACTATTTTTCTTGGAAATTCAACAAGATGCAATCATGATGTGTTGTGACATATTCAAAATCTCGTCAAGCTGATTAATTTGACACTTTATTTAACAAATTTGGTCCTCATTTGCCGAAGTTATCGAGCTTCAAAATTTGAAAAGTCACAAAAGTTGTGTGTTTGAGCACATAAAGTACTATTTTTCTTGGAAGTTCAACAAGATGTAATCATGATGTGTTGTGACATCTTCAAAATCTCGTTGAGGTGATTACTTTGACACTTTGTTTAAGAAATTTGGTCCACATTTGCCGAAGTTATCGAGCTTCAAAGTTTGAAAAGTCACAAAAGTTGTGAGTTTGACCACATAATGTACTATTTTTCTTGGAAATTCAACAAGATGTAATAATGATGTGTTGTGTCATTTTAAAGATCTCGTCGAGCTGATTAATTTGACACTTTGGTTAACAAATTTGGTCCACATTTGCCAAAGTTATCGAGCTTCAAAGTTTGAAAAGTCACAAAAGTTGTGTGTTTGAGCACATATATTACTATTTTTCTTGGAAATTCAACAAGATGCAATCATGAATTGTTGTGTCATTTTAAAGATCTCGTCGAGCTGATTAATTTGACACTTTGTTTAAGAAATTTGGTCCACATTTGCCGAAGTTATCGAGCTTCAAAGTTTGAAAAGTAACAAAATATGTGTGTTTGAGCACATAAAGTACTATTTTTCTTGGAAATTCAACAAGATGCAATCATGATGTGTTGTGACATATTCAAAATCTCGTCAAGCTGATTAATTTGACACTTTATTTAACAAATTTGGTCCTCATTTGCCGAAGTTATCGAGCTTCAAAATTTGAAAAGTCACAAAAGTTGTGTGTTTGAGCACATAAAGTACTATTTTTCTTGGAAGTTCAACAAGATGTAATCATGATGTGTTGTGACATCTTCAAAATCTCGTTGAGGTGATTACTTTGACACTTTGTTTAAGAAATTTGGTCCACATTTGCCGAAGTTATCGAGCTTCAAAGTTTGAAAAGTCACAAAAGTTGTGAGTTTGACCACATAATGTACTATTTTTCTTGGAAATTCAACAAGATGTAATAATGATGTGTTGTGTCATTTTAAAGATCTCGTCGAGCTGATTAATTTGACACTTTGGTTAACAAATTTGGTCCACATTTGCCAAAGTTATCGAGCTTCAAAGTTTGAAAAGTCACAAAAGTTGTGTGTTTGAGCACATATATTACTATTTTTCTTGGAAATTCAACAAGATGCAATCATGAATTGTTGTGTCATTTTAAAGATCTCGTCGAGCTGATTAATTTGACACTTTGTTTAACAAATTTGGTCTTCATTTGCCGAAGCTATCGAGCTTCAAAGTTTGAAAAGTCACAAAAGTTGTGTGTTTGAGCACATAAAGTACTATTTTTCTTGGAAATTCAACAAGATGCAATCATGAATTGTTGTGTCATTTTAAAGATCTCGTCGAGCTGATTAATTTGACACTTTGTTTAACAAATTTGGTCTTCATTTGCCAAAGTTATCGAGCTTCAAAATTGGAAAAGTCACAAAAGTTGTGTGTTTGAGCACATATATTACTATTTTTCTTGGAAATTCAACAAGATGCAATCATGAATTGTTGTGTCATTTTAAAGATCTCGTCGAGCTGATTAATTTGACACTTTGTTTAACAAATTTGGTCTTCATTTGCCGAAGCTATCGAGCTTCAAAGTTTGAAAAGTCACAAAAGTTGTGTGTTTGAGCACATAAAGTACTATTTTTCTTGGAAATTCAACAAGATGCAATCATGAATTGTTGTGTCATTTTA
Organism: Euwallacea fornicatus; assembly: GCF_040115645.1. NCBI lineage: Eukaryota > Metazoa > Arthropoda > Insecta > Coleoptera > Curculionidae > Euwallacea > Euwallacea fornicatus. Next base: position 42,339 of record NW_027096055.1, on the reverse strand, counting down.
AAGATCTCGTCGAGCTGATTAATTTGACACTTTGGTTAACAAATTTGGTCCACATTTGCCAAAGTTATCGAGCTTCAAATTTTGAAAAGTCACAAAAGTTGTGTGTTTGAGCACATATATTACTATTTTTCTTGGAAATTCAACAAGATGCAATCATGAATTGTTGTGTCATTTTAAAGATTTCGTCGAGCTGATTAATTTGACACTTTGGTTAACAAATTTGGTCCACATTTGCCAAAGTTATCGAGCTTCAAATTTTGAAAAGTCACAAAAGTTGTGTGTTTGAGCACATAAAGTACTATTTTTCTTGGAAATTCAACAAGATGCAATCATGAATTGTTGTGTCATTTTAAAGATCTCGTCGAGCTGATTAATTTGACACTTTGTTTAACAAATTTGGTCTTCATTTGCCAAAGTTATCGAGCTTCAAAATTGGAAAAGTCACAAAAGTTGTGTGTTTGAGCACATATATTACTATTTTTCTTGGAAATTCAACAAGATGCAATCATGAATTGTTGTGTCATTTTAAAGATCTCGTCGAGCTGATTAATTTGACACTTTGTTTAACAAATTTGGTCTTCATTTGCCGAAGCTATCGAGCTTCAAAGTTTGAAAAGTCACAAAAGTTGTGTGTTTGAGCACATAAAGTACTATTTTTCTTGGAAATTCAACAAGATGCAATCATGAATTGTTGTGTCATTTTAAAGATCTCGTCGAGCTGATTAATTTGACACTTTGGTTAACAAATTTGGTCCACATTTGCCAAAGTTATCGAGCTTCAAATTTTGAAAAGTCACAAAAGTTGTGTGTTTGAGCACATATATTACTATTTTTCTTGGAAATTCAACAAGATGCAATCATGAATTGTTGTGTCATTTTAAAGATTTCGTCGAGCTGATTAATTTGACACTTTGGTTAACAAATTTGGTCCACATTTGCCAAAGTTATCGAGCTTCAAATTTTGAAAAGTCACAAAAGTTGTGTGTTTGAGCACATATATTACTATTTTTCTTGGAAATTCAACAAGATGCAATCATGAATTGTTGTGTCATTTTAAAGATCTCGTCGAGCTGATTAATTTGACACTTTGTTTAACAAATTTGGTCTTCATTTGCCAAAGTTATCGAGCTTCAAAATTGGAAAAGTCACAAAAGTTGTGTGTTTGAGCACATATATTACTATTTTTCTTGGAAATTCAACAAGATGCAATCATGAATTGTTGTGACATTTTAAAGATCTCGTCGAGCTGATTAATTTGACACTTTGTTTAACAAATTTGGTCTTCATTTGCCGAAGCTATCGAGCTTCAAAGTTTGAAAAGTCACAAAAGTTGTGTGTTTGAGCACATAAAGTACTATTTTTCTTGGAAATTCAACAAGATGCAATCATGAATTGTTGTGTCATTTTAAAGATCTCGTCGAGCTGATTAATTTGACACTTTGGTTAACAAATTTGGTCCACATTTGCCAAAGTTATCGAGCTTCAAATTTTGAAAAGTCACAAAAGTTGTGTGTTTGAGCACATATATTACTATTTTTCTTGGAAATTCAACAAGATGCAATCATGAATTGTTGTGTCATTTTAAAGATTTCGTCGAGCTGATTAATTTGACACTTTGGTTAACAAATTTGGTCCACATTTGCCAAAGTTATCGAGCTTCAAATTTTGAAAAGTCACAAAAGTTGTGTGTTTGAGCACATATATTACTATTTTTCTTGGAAATTCAACAAGATGCAATCATGAATTGTTGTGTCATTTTAAAGATCTCGTCGAGCTGATTAATTTGACACTTTGTTTAACAAATTTGGTCTTCATTTGCCGAAGCTATCGAGCTTCAAAGTTTGAAAAGTCACAAAAGTTGTGTGTTTGAGCACATATATTACTATTTTTCTTGGAAATTCAACAAGATGCAATCATGAATTGTTGTGTCATTTTAAAGATCTCGTCGAGCTGATTAATTTGACACTTTGTTTAAGAAATTTGGTCCACATTTGCCGAAGTTATCGAGCTTCAAAGTTTGAAAAGTCACAAAATATGTGTGTTTGAGCACATAAAGTACTATTTTTCTTGGAAATTCAACAAGATGCAATCATGAATTGTTGTGTCATTTTAAAGATCTCGTCGAGCTGATTAATTTGACACTTTGGTTAACAAATTTGGTCCACATTTGCCGAAGTTATCGATCTTCAAAATTTGAAAAGTAACAAAATATGTGTGTTTGAGCACATAAAGTACTATTTTTCTTGGAAATTCAACAAGATGCAATCATGATGTGTTGTGACATATTCAAAATCTCGTCAAGCTGATTAATTTGACACTTTATTTAACAAATTTGGTCCTCATTTGCCGAAGTTATCGAGCTTCAAAGTTTGAAAAGTCACAAAAGTTGTGTGTTTGAGCACATAAAGTACTATTTTTCTTGGAAATTCAACAAGATGCAATCATGAATTGTTGTGTCATTTTAAAGATCTCGTCGAGCTGATTAATTTGACACTTTGGTTAACAAATTTGGTCCACATTTGCCAAAGTTATCGAGCTTCAAAGTTTGAAAAGTCACAAAAGTTGTGTGTTTGAGCACATAAAGTACTATTTTTCTTGGAAATTCAACAAGATGTAATAATGATGTGTTATGTCATTTTAAAGATCTCGTCGAGCTGATTAATTTGTCACTTTGGTTAACAAATTTGGTCCACATTTGCCAAAGTTATCGAGCTTCAAAGTTTGAAAAGTCACAAAAGTTGTGTGTTTGAGCACATAAAGTACTATTTTTCTTGGAAATTCAACAAGATGCAATCATGAATTGTTGTGTCATTTTAAAGATCTCGTCGAGCTGATTAATTTGACACTTTGTTTAAGAAATTTGGTCCACATTTGCCGAAGTTATCGAGCTTCAAAGTTTGAAAAGTAACAAAATATGTGTGTTTGAGCACATAAAGTACTATTTTTCTTGGAAATTCAACAAGATGCAATCATGATGTGTTGTGACATATTCAAAATCTCGTCAAGCTGATTAATTTGACACTTTGTTTAACAAATTTGGTCCACATTTGCCAAAGTTATCGAGCTTCAAAGTTTGAAAAGTCACAAAAGTTGTGTGTTTGAGCACATAAAGTACTATTTTTCTTGGAAATTCAACAAGATGCAATCATGAATTGTTGTGTCATTTTAAAGATCTCGTCGAGCTGATTAATTTGACACTTTGTTTAACAAATTTGGTCCACATTTGCCAAAGTTATCGAGCTTCAAAATTTGAAAAGTCACAAAAGTTGTGTGTTTGAGCACATAAAGTACTATTTTTCTTGGAAATTCAACAAGATGCAATCATGAATTGTTGTGTCATTTTAAAGATCTCGTCGAGCTGATTAATTTGACACTTTGTTTAAGAAATTTGGTCCACATTTGCCGAAGTTATCGAGCTTCAAAGTTTGAAAAGTAACAAAATATGTGTGTTTGAGCACATAAAGTACTATTTTTCTTGGAAATTCAACAAGATGCAATCATGATGTGTTGTGACATCTTCAAAATCTCGTTGAGGTGATTACTTTGACACTTTGTTTAAGAAATTTGGTCCACATTTGCCGAAGTTATCGAGCTTCAAAGTTTGAAAAGTCACAAAAGTTGTGAGTTTGACCACATAATGTACTATTTTTCTTGGAAATTCAACAAGATGCAATCATGAATTGTTGTGTCATTTTAAAGATCTCGTCGAGCTGATTAATTTGACACTTTGTTTAACAAATTTGGTCTTCATTTGCCGAAGCTATCGAGCTTCAAAGTTTGAAAAGTCACAAAAGTTGTGTGTTTGAGCACATAAAGTACTATTTTTCTTGGAAATTCAACAAGATGCAATCATGAATTGTTGTGTCATTTTAAAGATCTCGTCGAGCTGATTAATTTGACACTTTGTTTAACAAATTTGGTCTTCATTTGCCAAAGTTATCGAGCTTCAAAATTGGAAAAGTCACAAAAGTTGTGTGTTTGAGCACATATATTACTATTTTTCTTGGAAATTCAACAAGATGCAATCATGAATTGTTGTGTCATTTTAAAGATCTCGTCGAGCTGATTAATTTGACACTTTGTTTAACAAATTTGGTCTTCATTTGCCGAAGCTATCGAGCTTCAAAGTTTGAAAAGTCACAAAAGTTGTGTGTTTGAGCACATAAAGTACTATTTTTCTTGGAAATTCAACAAGATGCAATCATGAATTGTTGTGTCATTTTAAAGATCTCGTCGAGCTGATTAATTTGACACTTTGGTTAACAAATTTGGTCCACATTTGCCAAAGTTATCGAGCTTCAAATTTTGAAAAGTCACAAAAGTTGTGTGTTTGAGCACATATATTACTATTTTTCTTGGAAATTCAACAAGATGCAATCATGAATTGTTGTGTCATTTTAAAGATTTCGTCGAGCTGATTAATTTGACACTTTGGTTAACAAATTTGGTCCACATTTGCCAAAGTTATCGAGCTTCAAATTTTGAAAAGTCACAAAAGTTGTGTGTTTGAGCACATATATTACTATTTTTCTTGGAAATTCAACAAGATGCAATCATGAATTGTTGTGTCATTTTAAAGATCTCGTCGAGCTGATTAATTTGACACTTTGTTTAACAAATTTGGTCTTCATTTGCCGAAGCTATCGAGCTTCAAAGTTTGAAAAGTCACAAAAGTTGTGTGTTTGAGCACATAAAGTACTATTTTTCTTGGAAATTCAACAAGATGCAATCATGAATTGTTGTGTCATTTTAAAGATCTCGTCGAGCTGATTAATTTGACACTTTGTTTAACAAATTTGGTCTTCATTTGCCGAAGCTATCGAGCTTCAAAGTTTGAAAAGTCACAAAAGTTGTGTGTTTGAGCACATATATTACTATTTTTCTTGGAAATTCAACAAGATGCAATCATGAATTGTTGTGTCATTTTAAAGATCTCGTCGAGCTGATTAATTTGACACTTTGTTTAAGAAATTTGGTCCACATTTGCCGAAGTTATCGAGCTTCAAAGTTTGAAAAGTCACAAAATATGTGTGTTTGAGCACATAAAGTACTATTTTTCTTGGAAATTCAACAAGATGCAATCATGAATTGTTGTGTCATTTTAAAGATCTCGTCGAGCTGATTAATTTGACACTTTGGTTAACAAATTTGGTCCACATTTGCCGAAGTTATCGATCTTCAAAATTTGAAAAGTAACAAAATATGTGTGTTTGAGCACATAAAGTACTATTTTTCTTGGAAATTCAACAAGATGCAATCATGATGTGTTGTGACATATTCAAAATCTCGTCAAGCTGATTAATTTGACACTTTATTTAACAAATTTGGTCCTCATTTGCCGAAGTTATCGAGCTTCAAAGTTTGAAAAGTCACAAAAGTTGTGTGTTTGAGCACATAAAGTACTATTTTTCTTGGAAATTCAACAAGATGCAATCATGAATTGTTGTGTCATTTTAAAGATCTCGTCGAGCTGATTAATTTGACACTTTGGTTAACAAATTTGGTCCACATTTGCCAAAGTTATCGAGCTTCAAAGTTTGAAAAGTCACAAAAGTTGTGTGTTTGAGCACATAAAGTACTATTTTTCTTGGAAATTCAACAAGATGTAATAATGATGTGTTATGTCATTTTAAAGATCTCGTCGAGCTGATTAATTTGTCACTTTGGTTAACAAATTTGGTCCACATTTGCCAAAGTTATCGAGCTTCAAAGTTTGAAAAGTCACAAAAGTTGTGTGTTTGAGCACATAAAGTACTATTTTTCTTGGAAATTCAACAAGATGCAATCATGAATTGTTGTGTCATTTTAAAGATCTCGTCGAGCTGATTAATTTGACACTTTGTTTAAGAAATTTGGTCCACATTTGCCGAAGTTATCGAGCTTCAAAGTTTGAAAAGTAACAAAATATGTGTGTTTGAGCACATAAAGTACTATTTTTCTTGGAAATTCAACAAGATGCAATCATGATGTGTTGTGACATATTCAAAATCTCGTCAAGCTGATTAATTTGACACTTTGTTTAACAAATTTGGTCCACATTTGCCAAAGTTATCGAGCTTCAAAGTTTGAAAAGTCACAAAAGTTGTGTGTTTGAGCACATAAAGTACTATTTTTCTTGGAAATTCAACAAGATGCAATCATGAATTGTTGTGTCATTTTAAAGATCTCGTCGAGCTGATTAATTTGACACTTTGTTTAACAAATTTGGTCCACATTTGCCAAAGTTATCGAGCTTCAAAATTTGAAAAGTCACAAAAGTTGTGTGTTTGAGCACATAAAGTACTATTTTTCTTGGAAATTCAACAAGATGCAATCATGAATTGTTGTGTCATTTTAAAGATCTCGTCGAGCTGATTAATTTGACACTTTGTTTAAGAAATTTGGTCCACATTTGCCGAAGTTATCGAGCTTCAAAGTTTGAAAAGTAACAAAATATGTGTGTTTGAGCACATAAAGTACTATTTTTCTTGGAAATTCAACAAGATGCAATCATGATGTGTTGTGACATCTTCAAAATCTCGTTGAGGTGATTACTTTGACACTTTGTTTAAGAAATTTGGTCCACATTTGCCGAAGTTATCGAGCTTCAAAGTTTGAAAAGTCACAAAAGTTGTGAGTTTGACCACATAATGTACTATTTTTCTTGGAAATTCAACAAGATGCAATCATGAATTGTTGTGTCATTTTAAAGATCTCGTCGAGCTGATTAATTTGACACTTTGTTTAACAAATTTGGTCTTCATTTGCCGAAGCTATCGAGCTTCAAAGTTTGAAAAGTCACAAAAGTTGTGTGTTTGAGCACATAAAGTACTATTTTTCTTGGAAATTCAACAAGATGCAATCATGAATTGTTGTGTCATTTTAAAGATCTCGTCGAGCTGATTAATTTGACACTTTGTTTAACAAATTTGGTCTTCATTTGCCAAAGTTATCGAGCTTCAAAATTGGAAAAGTCACAAAAGTTGTGTGTTTGAGCACATATATTACTATTTTTCTTGGAAATTCAACAAGATGCAATCATGAATTGTTGTGTCATTTTAAAGATCTCGTCGAGCTGATTAATTTGACACTTTGTTTAACAAATTTGGTCTTCATTTGCCGAAGCTATCGAGCTTCAAAGTTTGAAAAGTCACAAAAGTTGTGTGTTTGAGCACATAAAGTACTATTTTTCTTGGAAATTCAACAAGATGCAATCATGAATTGTTGTGTCATTTTAAAGATCTCGTCGAGCTGATTAATTTGACACTTTGGTTAACAAATTTGGTCCACATTTGCCAAAGTTATCGAGCTTCAAATTTTGAAAAGTCACAAAAGTTGTGTGTTTGAGCACATATATTACTATTTTTCTTGGAAATTCAACAAGATGCAATCATGAATTGTTGTGTCATTTTAAAGATTTCGTCGAGCTGATTAATTTGACACTTTGGTTAACAAATTTGGTCCACATTTGCCAAAGTTATCGAGCTTCAAATTTTGAAAAGTCACAAAAGTTGTGTGTTTGAGCACATATATTACTATTTTTCTTGGAAATTCAACAAGATGCAATCATGAATTGTTGTGTCATTTTAAAGATCTCGTCGAGCTGATTAATTTGACACTTTGTTTAACAAATTTGGTCTTCATTTGCCGAAGCTATCGAGCTTCAAAGTTTGAAAAGTCACAAAAGTTGTGTGTTTGAGCACATAAAGTACTATTTTTCTTGGAAATTCAACAAGATGCAATCATGAATTGTTGTGTCATTTTAAAGATCTCGTCGAGCTGATTAATTTGACACTTTGTTTAACAAATTTGGTCTTCATTTGCCGAAGCTATCGAGCTTCAAAGTTTGAAAAGTCACAAAAGTTGTGTGTTTGAGCACATATATTACTATTTTTCTTGGAAATTCAACAAGATGCAATCATGAATTGTTGTGTCATTTTAAAGATCTCGTCGAGCTGATTAATTTGACACTTTGGTTAACAAATTTGGTCCACATTTGCCAAAGTTATCGAGCTTCAAAGTTTGAAAAGTCACAAAAGTTGTGTGTTTGAGCACATAAAGTACTATTTTTCTTGGAAATTCAACAAGATGCAATCATGAATTGTTGTGTCATTTTAAAGATCTCGTCGAGCTGATTAATTTGACACTTTGTTTAACAAATTTGGTCCACATTTGCCAAAGTTATCGAGCTTCAAAATTTGAAAAGTCACAAAAGTTGTGTGTTTGAGCACATAAAGTACTATTTTTCTTGGAAATTCAACAAGATGCAATCATGAATTGTTGTGTCATTTTAAAGATCTCGTCGAGCTGATTAATTTGACACTTTGTTTAAGAAATTTGGTCCACATTTGCCGAAGTTATCGAGCTTCAAAGTTTGAAAAGTAACAAAATATGTGTGTTTGAGCACATAAAGTACTATTTTTCTTGGAAATTCAACAAGATGCAATCATGATGTGTTGTGACATATTCAAAATCTCGTCAAGCTGATTAATTTGACACTTTATTTAACAAATTTGGTCCTCATTTGCCGAAGTTATCGAGCTTCAAAATTTGAAAAGTCACAAAAGTTGTGTGTTTGAGCACATAAAGTACTATTTTTCTTGGAAGTTCAACAAGATGTAATCATGATGTGTTGTGACATCTTCAAAATCTCGTTGAGGTGATTACTTTGACACTTTGTTTAAGAAATTTGGTCCACATTTGCCGAAGTTATCGAGCTTCAAAGTTTGAAAAGTCACAAAAGTTGTGAGTTTGACCACATAATGTACTATTTTTCTTGGAAATTCAACAAGATGTAATAATGATGTGTTGTGTCATTTTAAAGATCTCGTCGAGCTGATTAATTTGACACTTTGGTTAACAAATTTGGTCCACATTTGCCAAAGTTATCGAGCTTCAAAGTTTGAAAAGTCACAAAAGTTGTGTGTTTGAGCACATATATTACTATTTTTCTTGGAAATTCAACAAGATGCAATCATGAATTGTTGTGTCATTTTAAAGATCTCGTCGAGCTGATTAATTTGACACTTTGTTTAACAAATTTGGTCTTCATTTGCCAAAGTTATCGAGCTTCAAAATTGGAAAAGTCACAAAAGTTGTGTGTTTGAGCACATATATTACTATTTTTCTTGGAAATTCAACAAGATGCAATCATGAATTGTTGTGACATTTTAAAGATCTCGTCGAGCTGATTAATTTGACACTTTGTTTAACAAATTTGGTCTTCATTTGCCGAAGCTATCGAGCTTCAAAGTTTGAAAAGTCACAAAAGTTGTGTGTTTGAGCACATAAAGTACTATTTTTCTTGGAAATTCAACAAGATGCAATCATGAATTGTTGTGTCATTTTAAAGATCTCGTCGAGCTGATTAATTTGACACTTTGGTTAACAAATTTGGTCCACATTTGCCAAAGTTATCGAGCTTCAAATTTTGAAAAGTCACAAAAGTTGTGTGTTTGAGCACATATATTACTATTTTTCTTGGAAATTCAACAAGATGCAATCATGAATTGTTGTGTCATTTTAAAGATTTCGTCGAGCTGATTAATTTGACACTTTGGTTAACAAATTTGGTCCACATTTGCCAAAGTTATCGAGCTTCAAATTTTGAAAAGTCACAAAAGTTGTGTGTTTGAGCACATATATTACTATTTTTCTTGGAAATTCAACAAGATGCAATCATGAATTGTTGTGTCATTTTAAAGATCTCGTCGAGCTGATTAATTTGACACTTTGTTTAACAAATTTGGTCTTCATTTGCCGAAGCTATCGAGCTTCAAAGTTTGAAAAGTCACAAAAGTTGTGTGTTTGAGCACATAAAGTACTATTTTTCTTGGAAATTCAACAAGATGCAATCATGAATTGTTGTGTCATTTTAAAGATCTCGTCGAGCTGATTAATTTGACACTTTGTTTAACAAATTTGGTCTTCATTTGCCGAAGCTATCGAGCTTCAAAGTTTGAAAAGTCACAAAAGTTGTGTGTTTGAGCACATATATTACTATTTTTCTTGGAAATTCAACAAGATGCAATCATGAATTGTTGTGTCATTTTAAAGATCTCGTCGAGCTGATTAATTTGACACTTTGTTTAAGAAATTTGGTCCACATTTGCCGAAGTTATCGAGCTTCAAAGTTTGAAAAGTCACAAAATATGTGTGTTTGAGCACATAAAGTACTATTTTTCTTGGAAATTCAACAAGATGCAATCATGAATTGTTGTGTCATTTTAAAGATCTCGTCGAGCTGATTAATTTGACACTTTGGTTAACAAATTTGGTCCACATTTGCCGAAGTTATCGATCTTCAAAATTTGAAAAGTAACAAAATATGTGTGTTTGAGCACATAAAGTACTATTTTTCTTGGAAATTCAACAAGATGCAATCATGATGTGTTGTGACATATTCAAAATCTCGTCAAGCTGATTAATTTGACACTTTATTTAACAAATTTGGTCCTCATTTGCCGAAGTTATCGAGCTTCAAAGTTTGAAAAGTCACAAAAGTTGTGTGTTTGAGCACATAAAGTACTATTTTTCTTGGAAATTCAACAAGATGCAATCATGAATTGTTGTGTCATTTTAAAGATCTCGTCGAGCTGATTAATTTGACACTTTGGTTAACAAATTTGGTCCACATTTGCCAAAGTTATCGAGCTTCAAAGTTTGAAAAGTCACAAAAGTTGTGTGTTTGAGCACATAAAGTACTATTTTTCTTGGAAATTCAACAAGATGTAATAATGATGTGTTATGTCATTTTAAAGATCTCGTCGAGCTGATTAATTTGTCACTTTGGTTAACAAATTTGGTCCACATTTGCCAAAGTTATCGAGCTTCAAAGTTTGAAAAGTCACAAAAGTTGTGTGTTTGAGCACATAAAGTACTATTTTTCTTGGAAATTCAACAAGATGCAATCATGAATTGTTGTGTCATTTTAAAGATCTCGTCGAGCTGATTAATTTGACACTTTGTTTAAGAAATTTGGTCCACATTTGCCGAAGTTATCGAGCTTCAAAGTTTGAAAAGTAACAAAATATGTGTGTTTGAGCACATAAAGTACTATTTTTCTTGGAAATTCAACAAGATGCAATCATGATGTGTTGTGACATATTCAAAATCTCGTCAAGCTGATTAATTTGACACTTTGTTTAACAAATTTGGTCCACATTTGCCAAAGTTATCGAGCTTCAAAGTTTGAAAAGTCACAAAAGTTGTGTGTTTGAGCACATAAAGTACTATTTTTCCTGGAAGTTCAACAAGATGTAATCATGATGTGTTGTGACATCTTCAAAATCTCGTCGAGCTGATTAATTTGACACTTTGTTTAACAAATTTGGTCTTCATTTGCCAAAGTTATCGAGCTTCAAAATTGGAAAAGTCACAAAAGTGGTGTGTTTGAGCACATAAAGTACTATTTTTCTTGGAAATTCAACAAGATGCAATCATGAATTGTTGTGTCATTTTAAAGATCTCGTCGAGCTGATTAATTTGACACTTTGTTTAACAAATTTGGTCCACATTTGCCAAAGTTATCGAGCTTCAAATTTTGAAAAGTCACAAAAGTTGTGTGTTTGAGCACATATATTACTATTTTTCTTGGAAATTCAACAAGATGCAATCATGAATTGTTGTGTCATTTTAAAGATCTCGTCGAGCTGATTAATTTGACACTTTGGTTAACAAATTTGGTCCACATTTGCCAAAGTTATCGAGCTTCAAATTTTGAAAAGTCACAAAAGTTGTGTGTTTGAGCACATATATTACTATTTTTCTTGGAAATTCAACAAGATGCAATCATGAATTGTTGTGTCATTTTAAAGATCTCGTCGAGCTGATTAATTTGACACTTTGTTTAACAAATTTGGTCTTCATTTGCCGAAGCTATCGAGCTTCAAAGTTTGAAAAGTCACAAAAGTTGTGTGTTTGAGCACATAAAGTACTATTTTTCTTGGAAATTCAACAAGATGCAATCATGAATTGTTGTGTCATTTTAAAGATCTCGTCGAGCTGATTAATTTGACACTTTGGTTAACAAATTTGGTCCACATTTGCCAAAGTTATCGAGCTTCAAAGTTTGAAAAGTCACAAAAGTTGTGTGTTTGAGCACATAAAGTACTATTTTTCTTGGAAATTCAACAAGATGCAATCATGAATTGTTGTGTCATTTTAAAGATCTCGTCGAGCTGATTAATTTGACACTTTGTTTAAGAAATTTGGTCCACATTTGCCGAAGTTATCGAGCTTCAAAGTTTGAAAAGTAACAAAATATGTGTGTTTGAGCACATAAAGTACTATTTTTCTTGGAAATTCAACAAGATGCAATCATGAATTGTTGTGTCATTTTAAAGATCTCGTCGAGCTGATTAATTTGACACTTTGTTTAACAAATTTGGTCCACATTTGCCAAAGTTATCGAGCTTCAAAGTTTGAAAAGTCACAAAAGTTGTGTGTTTGAGCACATAAAGTACTATTTTTCCTGGAAGTTCAACAAGATGTAATCATGATGTGTTGTGACATCTTCAAAATCTCGTCGAGCTGATTAATTTGACACTTTGTTTAACAAATTTGGTCTTCATTTGCCAAAGTTATCGAGCTTCAAAATTGGAAAAGTCACAAAAGTGGTGTGTTTGAGCACATAAAGTACTATTTTTCTTGGAAATTCAACAAGATGCAATCATGAATTGTTGTGTCATTTTAAAGATCTCGTCGAGCTGATTAATTTGACACTTTGGTTAACAAATTTGGTCCACATTTGCCAAAGTTATCGAGCTTCAAATTTTGAAAAGTCACAAAAGTTGTGTGTTTGAGCACATATATTACTATTTTTCTTGGAAATTCAACAAGATGCAATCATGAATTGTTGTGTCATTTTAAAGATCTCGTCGAGCTGATTAATTTGACACTTTGTTTAACAAATTTGGTCTTCATTTGCCAAAGTTATCGAGCTTCAAAATTGGAAAAGTCACAAAAGTGGTGTGTTTGAGCACATAAAGTACTATTTTTCTTGGAAATTCAACAAGATGCAATCATGAATTGTTGTGTCATTTTAAAGATCTCGTCGAGCTGATTAATTTGACACTTTGGTTAACAAATTTGGTCCACATTTGCCAAAGTTATCGAGCTTCAAATTTTGAAAAGTCACAAAAGTTGTGTGTTTGAGCACATATATTACTATTTTTCTTGGAAATTCAACAAGATGCAATCATGAATTGTTGTGTCATTTTAAAGATCTCGTCGAGCTGATTAATTTGACACTTTGTTTAACAAATTTGGTCTTCATTTGCCGAAGCTATCGAGCTTCAAAGTTTGAAAAGTCACAAAAGTTGTGTGTTTGAGCAAATAAAGTACTATTTTTCTTGGAAGTTCAACAAGATGTAATCATGATGTGTTGTGACATCTTCAAAATCTCGTTGAGGTGATTACTTTGACACTTTGTTTAAGAAATTTGGTCCACATTTGCCGAAGTTATCGAGCTTCAAAGTTTGAAAAGTCACAAAAGTTGTGAGTTTGACCACATAATGTACTATTTTTCTTGGAAATTCAACAAGATGTAATAATGATGTGTTGTGTCATTTTAAAGATCTCGTCGAGCTGATTAATTTGACACTTTGGTTAACAAATTTGGTCCACATTTGCCAAAGTTATCGAGCTTCAAAGTTTGAAAAGTCACAAAAGTTGTGTGTTTGAGCACATATATTACTATTTTTCTTGGAAATTCAACAAGATGCAATCATGAATTGTTGTGTCATTTTAAAGATCTCGTCGAGCTGATTAATTTGACACTTTGTTTAACAAATTTGGTCTTCATTTGCCGAAGCTATCGAGCTTCAAAGTTTGAAAAGTCACAAAAGTTGTGTGTTTGAGCACATAAAGTACTATTTTTCTTGGAAATTCAACAAGATGCAATCATGAATTGTTGTGTCATTTTAAAGATCTCGTCGAGCTGATTAATTTGACACTTTGGTTAACAAATTTGGTCCACATTTGCCAAAGTTATCGAGCTTCAAATTTTGAAAAGTCACAAAAGTTGTGTGTTTGAGCACATATATTACTATTTTTCTTGGAAATTCAACAAGATGCAATCATGAATTGTTGTGTCATTTTAAAGATTTCGTCGAGCTGATTAATTTGACACTTTGGTTAACAAATTTGGTCCACATTTGCCAAAGTTATCGAGCTTCAAATTTTGAAAAGTCACAAAAGTTGTGTGTTTGAGCACATATATTACTATTTTTCTTGGAAATTCAACAAGATGCAATCATGAATTGTTGTGTCATTTTAAAGATCTCGTCGAGCTGATTAATTTGACACTTTGGTTAACAAATTTGGTCCACATTTGCCAAAGTTATCGAGCTTCAAATTTTGAAAAGTCACAAAAGTTGTGTGTTTGAGCACATATATTACTATTTTTCTTGGAAATTCAACAAGATGCAATCATGAATTGTTGTGTCATTTTAAAGATCTCGTCGAGCTGATTAATTTGACACTTTGTTTAACAAATTTGGTCTTCATTTGCCGAAGCTATCGAGCTTCAAAGTTTGAAAAGTCACAAAAGTTGTGTGTTTGAGCACATAAAGTACTATTTTTCTTGGAAATTCAACAAGATGCAATCATGAATTGTTGTGTCATTTTAAAGATCTCGTCGAGCTGATTAATTTGACACTTTGGTTAACAAATTTGGTCCACATTTGCCAAAGTTATCGAGCTTCAAAGTTTGAAAAGTCACAAAAGTTGTGTGTTTGAGCACATAAAGTACTATTTTTCTTGGAAATTCAACAAGATGCAATCATGAATTGTTGTGTCATTTTAAAGATCTCGTCGAGCTGATTAATTTGACACTTTGTTTAAGAAATTTGGTCCACATTTGCCGAAGTTATCGAGCTTCAAAGTTTGAAAAGTAACAAAATATGTGTGTTTGAGCACATAAAGTACTATTTTTCTTGGAAATTCAACAAGATGCAATCATGAATTGTTGTGTCATTTTAAAGATCTCGTCGAGCTGATTAATTTGACACTTTGTTTAACAAATTTGGTCCACATTTGCCAAAGTTATCGAGCTTCAAAGTTTGAAAAGTCACAAAAGTTGTGTGTTTGAGCACATAAAGTACTATTTTTCCTGGAAGTTCAACAAGATGTAATCATGATGTGTTGTGACATCTTCAAAATCTCGTCGAGCTGATTAATTTGACACTTTGTTTAACAAATTTGGTCTTCATTTGCCAAAGTTATCGAGCTTCAAAATTGGAAAAGTCACAAAAGTGGTGTGTTTGAGCACATAAAGTACTATTTTTCTTGGAAATTCAACAAGATGCAATCATGAATTGTTGTGTCATTTTAAAGATCTCGTCGAGCTGATTAATTTGACACTTTGGTTAACAAATTTGGTCCACATTTGCCAAAGTTATCGAGCTTCAAATTTTGAAAAGTCACAAAAGTTGTGTGTTTGAGCACATATATTACTATTTTTCTTGGAAATTCAACAAGATGCAATCATGAATTGTTGTGTCATTTTAAAGATCTCGTCGAGCTGATTAATTTGACACTTTGTTTAACAAATTTGGTCTTCATTTGCCAAAGTTATCGAGCTTCAAAATTGGAAAAGTCACAAAAGTGGTGTGTTTGAGCACATAAAGTACTATTTTTCTTGGAAATTCAACAAGATGCAATCATGAATTGTTGTGTCATTTTAAAGATCTCGTCGAGCTGATTAATTTGACACTTTGGTTAACAAATTTGGTCCACATTTGCCAAAGTTATCGAGCTTCAAATTTTGAAAAGTCACAAAAGTTGTGTGTTTGAGCACATATATTACTATTTTTCTTGGAAATTCAACAAGATGCAATCATGAATTGTTGTGTCATTTTAAAGATCTCGTCGAGCTGATTAATTTGACACTTTGTTTAACAAATTTGGTCTTCATTTGCCGAAGCTATCGAGCTTCAAAGTTTGAAAAGTCACAAAAGTTGTGTGTTTGAGCACATAAAGTACTATTTTTCTTGGAAGTTCAACAAGATGTAATCATGATGTGTTGTGACATCTTCAAAATCTCGTTGAGGTGATTACTTTGACACTTTGTTTAAGAAATTTGGTCCACATTTGCCGAAGTTATCGAGCTTCAAAGTTTGAAAAGTCACAAAAGTTGTGAGTTTGACCACATAATGTACTATTTTTCTTGGAAATTCAACAAGATGTAATAATGATGTGTTGTGTCATTTTAAAGATCTCGTCGAGCTGATTAATTTGACACTTTGGTTAACAAATTTGGTCCACATTTGCCAAAGTTATCGAGCTTCAAAGTTTGAAAAGTCACAAAAGTTGTGTGTTTGAGCACATATATTACTATTTTTCTTGGAAATTCAACAAGATGCAATCATGAATTGTTGTGTCATTTTAAAGATCTCGTCGAGCTGATTAATTTGACACTTTGTTTAACAAATTTGGTCTTCATTTGCCAAAGTTATCGAGCTTCAAAATTGGAAAAGTCACAAAAGTTGTGTGTTTGAGCACATATATTACTATTTTTCTTGGAAATTCAACAAGATGCAATCATGAATTGTTGTGACATTTTAAAGATCTCGTCGAGCTGATTAATTTGACACTTTGTTTAACAAATTTGGTCTTCATTTGCCGAAGCTATCGAGCTTCAAAGTTTGAAAAGTCACAAAAGTTGTGTGTTTGAGCACATAAAGTACTATTTTTCTTGGAAATTCAACAAGATGCAATCATGAATTGTTGTGTCATTTTAAAGATCTCGTCGAGCTGATTAATTTGACACTTTGGTTAACAAATTTGGTCCACATTTGCCAAAGTTATCGAGCTTCAAATTTTGAAAAGTCACAAAAGTTGTGTGTTTGAGCACATATATTACTATTTTTCTTGGAAATTCAACAAGATGCAATCATGAATTGTTGTGTCATTTTAAAGATTTCGTCGAGCTGATTAATTTGACACTTTGGTTAACAAATTTGGTCCACATTTGCCAAAGTTATCGAGCTTCAAATTTTGAAAAGTCACAAAAGTTGTGTGTTTGAGCACATATATTACTATTTTTCTTGGAAATTCAACAAGATGCAATCATGAATTGTTGTGTCATTTTAAAGATCTCGTCGAGCTGATTAATTTGACACTTTGTTTAACAAATTTGGTCTTCATTTGCCGAAGCTATCGAGCTTCAAAGTTTGAAAAGTCACAAAAGTTGTGTGTTTGAGCACATAAAGTACTATTTTTCTTGGAAATTCAACAAGATGCAATCATGAATTGTTGTGACATTTTAAAGATCTCGTCGAGCTGATTAATTTGACACTTTGTTTAACAAATTTGGTCTTCATTTGCCGAAGCTATCGAGCTTCAAAGTTTGAAAAGTCACAAAAGTTGTGTGTTTGAGCACATAAAGTACTATTTTTCTTGGAAATTCAACAAGATGCAATCATGAATTGTTGTGTCATTTTAAAGATCTCGTCGAGCTGATTAATTTGACACTTTGTTTAACAAATTTGGTCCTCATTTGCCAAAGTTATCGAGCTTCAAAGTTTGAAAAGTCACAAAATATGTGTGTTTGAGCACATAAAGTACTATTTTTCTTGGAAATTCAACAAGATGCAATCATGATGTGTTGTGACATCTTCAAAATCTCGTCGAGCTGATTAATTTGACACTTTGTTTAACAAATTTGGTCTTCATTTGCCAAAGTTATCGAGCTTCAAAATTGGAAAAGTCACAAAAGTGGTGTGTTTGAACACATAAAGTACTATTTTTCTTGGAAATTCAACAAGATGCAATCATGATGTGTTGTGACATCTTCAAAATCTCGTCGAGCTGATTAATTTGACACTTTGGTTAACAAATTTGGTCCACATTTGCCAAAGTTATCGAGCTTCAAAGTTTGAAAAGTCACAAAAGTTGTGTGTTTGAGCACATAAAGTACTATTTTTCTTGGAAATTCAACAAGATGCAATCATGAATTGTTGTGTCATTTGAAAGATCTCGTCGAGCTGATTAATTTGACACTTTGGTTAACAAATTTGGTCCACATTTGCCAAAGTTATCGAGCTTCAAATTTTGAAAAGTCACAAAAGTTGTGTGTTTGAGCACATATATTACTATTTTTCTTGGAAATTCAACAAGATGCAATCATGAATTGATGTGTCATTTTAAAGATCTCGTCGAGCTGATTAATTTGACACTTTGGTTAACAAATTTGGTCCACATTTGCCAAAGTTATCGAGCTTCAAAGTTTGAAAAGTCACAAAAGTTGTGTGTTTGAGCACATAAAGTACTATTTTTCTTGGAAATTCAACAAGATGCAATCATGAATTGTTGTGTCATTTTAAAGATCTCGTCGAGCTTATTAATTTGACACTTTGTTTAACAAATTTGGTCCACATTTGCCAAAGTTATCGAGCTTCAAAGTTTGAAAAGTCACAAAAGTTGTGTGTTTGAGCACATATATTACTATTTTTCTTGGAAATTCAACAAGATGCAATCATGAATTGATGTGTCATTTTAAAGATCTCGTCGAGCTGATTAATTTGACACTTTGGTTAACAAATTTGGTCCACATTTGCCAAAGTTATCGAGCTTCAAAGTTTGAAAAGTCACAAAAGTTGTGTGTTTGAGCACATAAAGTACTATTTTTCTTGGAAATTCAACAAGATGCAATCATGAATTGTTGTGTCATTTTAAAGATCTCGTCGAGCTGATTAATTTGACACTTTGTTTAACAAATTTGGTCCTCATTTGCCAAAGTTATCGAGCTTCAAAGTTTGAAAAGTCACAAAATATGTGTGTTTGAGCACATAAAGTACTATTTTTCTTGGAAATTCAACAAGATGCAATCATGATGTGTTGTGACATCTTCAAAATCTCGTCGAGCTGATTAATTTGACACTTTGTTTAACAAATTTGGTCCTCATTTGCCAAAGTTATCGAGCTTCAAAGTTTGAAAAGTCACAAAATATGTGTGTTTGAGCACATAAAGTACTATTTTTCTTGGAAATTCAACAAGATGCAATCATGATGTGTTGTGACATCTTCAAAATCTCGTCGAGCTGATTAATTTGACACTTTGTTTAACAAATTTGGTCTTCATTTGCCAAAGTTATCGAGCTTCAAAATTGGAAAAGTCACAAAAGTGGTGTGTTTGAACACATAAAGTACTATTTTTCTTGGAAATTCAACAAGATGCAATCATGAATTGATGTGTCATTTTAAAGATCTCGTCGAGCTGATTAATTTGACACTTTGTTTAACAAATTTGGTCTTCATTTGCCGAAGCTATCGAGCTTCAAAGTTTGAAAAGTCACAAAAGTTGTGTGTTTGAGCACATAAAGTACTATTTTTCTTGGAAATTCAACAAGATGCAATCATGAATTGTTGTGTCATTTTAAAGATCTCGTCGAGCTGATTAATTTGACACTTTGTTTAACAAATTTGGTCTTCATTTGCCGAAGCTATCGAGCTTCAAAGTTTGAAAAGTCACAAAAGTTGTGTGTTTGAGCACATAAAGTACTATTTTTCTTGGAAATTCAACAAGATGCAATCATGAATTGTTGTGTCATTTTAAAGATCTCGTCGAGCTGATTAATTTGACACTTTGGTTAACAAATTTGGTCCACATTTGCCAAAGTTATCGAGCTTCAAAGTTTGAAAAGTCACAAAAGTTGTGTGTTTGAGCACATAAAGTACTATTTTTCTTGGAAATTCAACAAGATGCAATCATGAATTGTTGTGTCATTTTAAAGATCTCGTCGAGCTGATTAATTTGACACTTTGTTTAAGAAATTTGGTCCACATTTGCCGAAGTTATCGAGCTTCAAAGTTTGAAAAGTAACAAAATATGTGTGTTTGAGCACATAAAGTACTATTTTTCTTGGAAATTCAACAAGATGCAATCATGAATTGTTGTGTCATTTTAAAGATCTCGTCGAGCTGATTAATTTGACACTTTGTTTAACAAATTTGGTCCACATTTGCCAAAGTTATCGAGCTTCAAAGTTTGAAAAGTCACAAAAGTTGTGTGTTTGAGCACATAAAGTACTATTTTTCCTGGAAGTTCAACAAGATGTAATCATGATGTGTTGTGACATCTTCAAAATCTCGTCGAGCTGATTAATTTGACACTTTGTTTAACAAATTTGGTCTTCATTTGCCAAAGTTATCGAGCTTCAAAATTGGAAAAGTCACAAAAGTGGTGTGTTTGAGCACATAAAGTACTATTTTTCTTGGAAATTCAACAAGATGCAATCATGAATTGTTGTGTCATTTTAAAGATCTCGTCGAGCTGATTAATTTGACACTTTGGTTAACAAATTTGGTCCACATTTGCCAAAGTTATCGAGCTTCAAATTTTGAAAAGTCACAAAAGTTGTGTGTTTGAGCACATATATTACTATTTTTCTTGGAAATTCAACAAGATGCAATCATGAATTGTTGTGTCATTTTAAAGATCTCGTCGAGCTGATTAATTTGACACTTTGTTTAACAAATTTGGTCTTCATTTGCCAAAGTTATCGAGCTTCAAAATTGGAAAAGTCACAAAAGTGGTGTGTTTGAGCACATAAAGTACTATTTTTCTTGGAAATTCAACAAGATGCAATCATGAATTGTTGTGTCATTTTAAAGATCTCGTCGAGCTGATTAATTTGACACTTTGGTTAACAAATTTGGTCCACATTTGCCAAAGTTATCGAGCTTCAAATTTTGAAAAGTCACAAAAGTTGTGTGTTTGAGCACATATATTACTATTTTTCTTGGAAATTCAACAAGATGCAATCATGAATTGTTGTGTCATTTTAAAGATCTCGTCGAGCTGATTAATTTGACACTTTGTTTAACAAATTTGGTCTTCATTTGCCGAAGCTATCGAGCTTCAAAGTTTGAAAAGTCACAAAAGTTGTGTGTTTGAGCACATAAAGTACTATTTTTCTTGGAAGTTCAACAAGATGTAATCATGATGTGTTGTGACATCTTCAAAATCTCGTTGAGGTGATTACTTTGACACTTTGTTTAAGAAATTTGGTCCACATTTGCCGAAGTTATCGAGCTTCAAAGTTTGAAAAGTCACAAAAGTTGTGAGTTTGACCACATAATGTACTATTTTTCTTGGAAATTCAACAAGATGTAATAATGATGTGTTGTGTCATTTTAAAGATCTCGTCGAGCTGATTAATTTGACACTTTGGTTAACAAATTTGGTCCACATTTGCCAAAGTTATCGAGCTTCAAAGTTTGAAAAGTCACAAAAGTTGTGTGTTTGAGCACATATATTACTATTTTTCTTGGAAATTCAACAAGATGCAATCATGAATTGTTGTGTCATTTTAAAGATTTCGTCGAGCTGATTAATTTGACACTTTGGTTAACAAATTTGGTCCACATTTGCCAAAGTTATCGAGCTTCAAAATTGGAAAAGTCACAAAAGTTGTGTGTTTGAGCACATATATTACTATTTTTCTTGGAAATTCAACAAGATGCAATCATGAATTGTTGTGACATTTTAAAGATCTCGTCGAGCTGATTAATTTGACACTTTGTTTAACAAATTTGGTCTTCATTTGCCGAAGCTATCGAGCTTCAAAGTTTGAAAAGTCACAAAAGTTGTGTGTTTGAGCACATAAAGTACTATTTTTCTTGGAAATTCAACAAGATGCAATCATGAATTGTTGTGTCATTTTAAAGATCTCGTCGAGCTGATTAATTTGACACTTTGGTTAACAAATTTGGTCCACATTTGCCAAAGTTATCGAGCTTCAAATTTTGAAAAGTCACAAAAGTTGTGTGTTTGAGCACATATATTACTATTTTTCTTGGAAATTCAACAAGATGCAATCATGAATTGTTGTGTCATTTTAAAGATTTCGTCGAGCTGATTAATTTGACACTTTGGTTAACAAATTTGGTCCACATTTGCCAAAGTTATCGAGCTTCAAATTTTGAAAAGTCACAAAAGTTGTGTGTTTGAGCACATATATTACTATTTTTCTTGGAAATTCAACAAGATGCAATCATGAATTGTTGTGTCATTTTAAAGATCTCGTCGAGCTGATTAATTTGACACTTTGTTTAACAAATTTGGTCTTCATTTGCCGAAGCTATCGAGCTTCAAAGTTTGAAAAGTCACAAAAGTTGTGTGTTTGAGCACATAAAGTACTATTTTTCTTGGAAATTCAACAAGATGCAATCATGAATTGTTGTGACATTTTAAAGATCTCGTCGAGCTGATTAATTTGACACTTTGTTTAACAAATTTGGTCTTCATTTGCCGAAGCTATCGAGCTTCAAAGTTTGAAAAGTCACAAAAGTTGTGTGTTTGAGCACATAAAGTACTATTTTTCTTGGAAATTCAACAAGATGCAATCATGAATTGTTGTGTCATTTTAAAGATCTCGTCGAGCTGATTAATTTGACACTTTGGTTAACAAATTTGGTCCACATTTGCCAAAGTTATCGAGCTTCAAATTTTGAAAAGTCACAAAAGTTGTGTGTTTGAGCACATATATTACTATTTTTCTTGGAAATTCAACAAGATGCAATCATGAATTGTTGTGTCATTTTAAAGATTTCGTCGAGCTGATTAATTTGACACTTTGGTTAACAAATTTGGTCCACATTTGCCAAAGTTATCGAGCTTCAAATTTTGAAAAGTCACAAAAGTTGTGTGTTTGAGCACATATATTACTATTTTTCTTGGAAATTCAACAAGATGCAATCATGAATTGTTGTGTCATTTTAAAGATCTCGTCGAGCTGATTAATTTGACACTTTGTTTAACAAATTTGGTCTTCATTTGCCGAAGCTATCGAGCTTCAAAGTTTGAAAAGTCACAAAAGTTGTGTGTTTGAGCACATAAAGTACTATTTTTCTTGGAAATTCAACAAGATGTAATAATGATGTGTTATGTCATTTTAAAGATCTCGTCGAGCTGATTAATTTGTCACTTTGGTTAACAAATTTGGTCCACATTTGCCAAAGTTATCGAGCTTCAAAGTTTGAAAAGTCACAAAAGTTGTGTGTTTGAGCACATAAAGTACTATTTTTCTTGGAAATTCAACAAGATGCAATCATGAATTGTTGTGTCATTTTAAAGATCTCGTCGAGCTGATTAATTTGACACTTTGTTTAAGAAATTTGGTCCACATTTGCCGAAGTTATCGAGCTTCAAAGTTTGAAAAGTAACAAAATATGTGTGTTTGAGCACATAAAGTACTATTTTTCTTGGAAATTCAACAAGATGCAATCATGATGTGTTGTGACATATTCAAAATCTCGTCAAGCTGATTAATTTGACACTTTGTTTAACAAATTTGGTCCACATTTGCCAAAGTTATCGAGCTTCAAAGTTTGAAAAGTCACAAAAGTTGTGTGTTTGAGCACATAAAGTACTATTTTTCCTGGAAGTTCAACAAGATGTAATCATGATGTGTTGTGACATCTTCAAAATCTCGTCGAGCTGATTAATTTGACACTTTGTTTAACAAATTTGGTCTTCATTTGCCAAAGTTATCGAGCTTCAAAATTGGAAAAGTCACAAAAGTGGTGTGTTTGAGCACATAAAGTACTATTTTTCTTGGAAATTCAACAAGATGCAATCATGAATTGTTGTGTCATTTTAAAGATCTCGTCGAGCTGATTAATTTGACACTTTGGTTAACAAATTTGGTCCACATTTGCCAAAGTTATCGAGCTTCAAATTTTGAAAAGTCACAAAAGTTGTGTGTTTGAGCACATATATTACTATTTTTCTTGGAAATTCAACAAGATGCAATCATGAATTGTTGTGTCATTTTAAAGATCTCGTCGAGCTGATTAATTTGACACTTTGTTTAACAAATTTGGTCTTCATTTGCCGAAGCTATCGAGCTTCAAAGTTTGAAAAGTCACAAAAGTTGTGTGTTTGAGCACATAAAGTACTATTTTTCTTGGAAATTCAACAAGATGCAATCATGAATTGTTGTGTCATTTTAAAGATCTCGTCGAGCTGATTAATTTGACACTTTGGTTAACAAATTTGGTCCACATTTGCCAAAGTTATCGAGCTTCAAAGTTTGAAAAGTCACAAAAGTTGTGTGTTTGAGCACATAAAGTACTATTTTTCTTGGAAATTCAACAAGATGCAATCATGAATTGTTGTGTCATTTTAAAGATCTCGTCGAGCTGATTAATTTGACACTTTGTTTAAGAAATTTGGTCCACATTTGCCGAAGTTATCGAGCTTCAAAGTTTGAAAAGTAACAAAATATGTGTGTTTGAGCACATAAAGTACTATTTTTCTTGGAAATTCAACAAGATGCAATCATGAATTGTTGTGTCATTTTAAAGATCTCGTCGAGCTGATTAATTTGACACTTTGTTTAACAAATTTGGTCCACATTTGCCAAAGTTATCGAGCTTCAAAGTTTGAAAAGTCACAAAAGTTGTGTGTTTGAGCACATAAAGTACTATTTTTCCTGGAAGTTCAACAAGATGTAATCATGATGTGTTGTGACATCTTCAAAATCTCGTCGAGCTGATTAATTTGACACTTTGTTTAACAAATTTGGTCTTCATTTGCCAAAGTTATCGAGCTTCAAAATTGGAAAAGTCACAAAAGTGGTGTGTTTGAGCACATAAAGTACTATTTTTCTTGGAAATTCAACAAGATGCAATCATGAATTGTTGTGTCATTTTAAAGATCTCGTCGAGCTGATTAATTTGACACTTTGGTTAACAAATTTGGTCCACATTTGCCAAAGTTATCGAGCTTCAAATTTTGAAAAGTCACAAAAGTTGTGTGTTTGAGCACATATATTACTATTTTTCTTGGAAATTCAACAAGATGCAATCATGAATTGTTGTGTCATTTTAAAGATCTCGTCGAGCTGATTAATTTGACACTTTGTTTAACAAATTTGGTCTTCATTTGCCAAAGTTATCGAGCTTCAAAATTGGAAAAGTCACAAAAGTGGTGTGTTTGAGCACATAAAGTACTATTTTTCTTGGAAATTCAACAAGATGCAATCATGAATTGTTGTGTCATTTTAAAGATCTCGTCGAGCTGATTAATTTGACACTTTGGTTAACAAATTTGGTCCACATTTGCCAAAGTTATCGAGCTTCAAATTTTGAAAAGTCACAAAAGTTGTGTGTTTGAGCACATATATTACTATTTTTCTTGGAAATTCAACAAGATGCAATCATGAATTGTTGTGTCATTTTAAAGATCTCGTCGAGCTGATTAATTTGACACTTTGTTTAACAAATTTGGTCTTCATTTGCCGAAGCTATCGAGCTTCAAAGTTTGAAAAGTCACAAAAGTTGTGTGTTTGAGCACATAAAGTACTATTTTTCTTGGAAATTCAACAAGATGTAATAATGATGTGTTATGTCATTTTAAAGATCTCGTCGAGCTGATTAATTTGTCACTTTGGTTAACAAATTTGGTCCACATTTGCCAAAGTTATCGAGCTTCAAAGTTTGAAAAGTCACAAAAGTTGTGTGTTTGAGCACATAAAGTACTATTTTTCTTGGAAATTCAACAAGATGCAATCATGAATTGTTGTGTCATTTTAAAGATCTCGTCGAGCTGATTAATTTGACACTTTGTTTAAGAAATTTGGTCCACATTTGCCGAAGTTATCGAGCTTCAAAGTTTGAAAAGTAACAAAATATGTGTGTTTGAGCACATAAAGTACTATTTTTCTTGGAAATTCAACAAGATGCAATCATGATGTGTTGTGACATATTCAAAATCTCGTCAAGCTGATTAATTTGACACTTTGTTTAACAAATTTGGTCCACATTTGCCAAAGTTATCGAGCTTCAAAGTTTGAAAAGTCACAAAAGTTGTGTGTTTGAGCACATAAAGTACTATTTTTCCTGGAAGTTCAACAAGATGTAATCATGATGTGTTGTGACATCTTCAAAATCTCGTCGAGCTGATTAATTTGACACTTTGTTTAACAAATTTGGTCTTCATTTGCCAAAGTTATCGAGCTTCAAAATTGGAAAAGTCACAAAAGTGGTGTGTTTGAGCACATAAAGTACTATTTTTCTTGGAAATTCAACAAGATGCAATCATGAATTGTTGTGTCATTTTAAAGATCTCGTCGAGCTGATTAATTTGACACTTTGGTTAACAAATTTGGTCCACATTTGCCAAAGTTATCGAGCTTCAAATTTTGAAAAGTCACAAAAGTTGTGTGTTTGAGCACATATATTACTATTTTTCTTGGAAATTCAACAAGATGCAATCATGAATTGTTGTGTCATTTTAAAGATCTCGTCGAGCTGATTAATTTGACACTTTGTTTAACAAATTTGGTCTTCATTTGCCGAAGCTATCGAGCTTCAAAGTTTGAAAAGTCACAAAAGTTGTGTGTTTGAGCACATAAAGTACTATTTTTCTTGGAAATTCAACAAGATGCAATCATGAATTGTTGTGTCATTTTAAAGATCTCGTCGAGCTGATTAATTTGACACTTTGGTTAACAAATTTGGTCCACATTTGCCAAAGTTATCGAGCTTCAAAGTTTGAAAAGTCACAAAAGTTGTGTGTTTGAGCACATAAAGTACTATTTTTCTTGGAAATTCAACAAGATGCAATCATGAATTGTTGTGTCATTTTAAAGATCTCGTCGAGCTGATTAATTTGACACTTTGTTTAAGAAATTTGGTCCACATTTGCCGAAGTTATCGAGCTTCAAAGTTTGAAAAGTAACAAAATATGTGTGTTTGAGCACATAAAGTACTATTTTTCTTGGAAATTCAACAAGATGCAATCATGAATTGTTGTGTCATTTTAAAGATCTCGTCGAGCTGATTAATTTGACACTTTGTTTAACAAATTTGGTCCACATTTGCCAAAGTTATCGAGCTTCAAAGTTTGAAAAGTCACAAAAGTTGTGTGTTTGAGCACATAAAGTACTATTTTTCCTGGAAGTTCAACAAGATGTAATCATGATGTGTTGTGACATCTTCAAAATCTCGTCGAGCTGATTAATTTGACACTTTGTTTAACAAATTTGGTCTTCATTTGCCAAAGTTATCGAGCTTCAAAATTGGAAAAGTCACAAAAGTGGTGTGTTTGAGCACATAAAGTACTATTTTTCTTGGAAATTCAACAAGATGCAATCATGAATTGTTGTGTCATTTTAAAGATCTCGTCGAGCTGATTAATTTGACACTTTGGTTAACAAATTTGGTCCACATTTGCCAAAGTTATCGAGCTTCAAATTTTGAAAAGTCACAAAAGTTGTGTGTTTGAGCACATATATTACTATTTTTCTTGGAAATTCAACAAGATGCAATCATGAATTGTTGTGTCATTTTAAAGATCTCGTCGAGCTGATTAATTTGACACTTTGTTTAACAAATTTGGTCTTCATTTGCCAAAGTTATCGAGCTTCAAAATTGGAAAAGTCACAAAAGTGGTGTGTTTGAGCACATAAAGTACTATTTTTCTTGGAAATTCAACAAGATGCAATCATGAATTGTTGTGTCATTTTAAAGATCTCGTCGAGCTGATTAATTTGACACTTTGGTTAACAAATTTGGTCCACATTTGCCAAAGTTATCGAGCTTCAAATTTTGAAAAGTCACAAAAGTTGTGTGTTTGAGCACATATATTACTATTTTTCTTGGAAATTCAACAAGATGCAATCATGAATTGTTGTGTCATTTTAAAGATCTCGTCGAGCTGATTAATTTGACACTTTGTTTAACAAATTTGGTCTTCATTTGCCGAAGCTATCGAGCTTCAAAGTTTGAAAAGTCACAAAAGTTGTGTGTTTGAGCACATAAAGTACTATTTTTCTTGGAAGTTCAACAAGATGTAATCATGATGTGTTGTGACATCTTCAAAATCTCGTTGAGGTGATTACTTTGACACTTTGTTTAAGAAATTTGGTCCACATTTGCCGAAGTTATCGAGCTTCAAAGTTTGAAAAGTCACAAAAGTTGTGAGTTTGACCACATAATGTACTATTTTTCTTGGAAATTCAACAAGATGTAATAATGATGTGTTGTGTCATTTTAAAGATCTCGTCGAGCTGATTAATTTGACACTTTGGTTAACAAATTTGGTCCACATTTGCCAAAGTTATCGAGCTTCAAAGTTTGAAAAGTCACAAAAGTTGTGTGTTTGAGCACATATATTACTATTTTTCTTGGAAATTCAACAAGATGCAATCATGAATTGTTGTGTCATTTTAAAGATCTCGTCGAGCTGATTAATTTGACACTTTGTTTAACAAATTTGGTCTTCATTTGCCAAAGTTATCGAGCTTCAAAATTGGAAAAGTCACAAAAGTTGTGTGTTTGAGCACATATATTACTATTTTTCTTGGAAATTCAACAAGATGCAATCATGAATTGTTGTGACATTTTAAAGATCTCGTCGAGCTGATTAATTTGACACTTTGTTTAACAAATTTGGTCTTCATTTGCCGAAGCTATCGAGCTTCAAAGTTTGAAAAGTCACAAAAGTTGTGTGTTTGAGCACATAAAGTACTATTTTTCTTGGAAATTCAACAAGATGCAATCATGAATTGTTGTGTCATTTTAAAGATCTCGTCGAGCTGATTAATTTGACACTTTGGTTAACAAATTTGGTCCACATTTGCCAAAGTTATCGAGCTTCAAATTTTGAAAAGTCACAAAAGTTGTGTGTTTGAGCACATATATTACTATTTTTCTTGGAAATTCAACAAGATGCAATCATGAATTGTTGTGTCATTTTAAAGATTTCGTCGAGCTGATTAATTTGACACTTTGGTTAACAAATTTGGTCCACATTTGCCAAAGTTATCGAGCTTCAAATTTTGAAAAGTCACAAAAGTTGTGTGTTTGAGCACATATATTACTATTTTTCTTGGAAATTCAACAAGATGCAATCATGAATTGTTGTGTCATTTTAAAGATCTCGTCGAGCTGATTAATTTGACACTTTGTTTAACAAATTTGGTCTTCATTTGCCGAAGCTATCGAGCTTCAAAGTTTGAAAAGTCACAAAAGTTGTGTGTTTGAGCACATAAAGTACTATTTTTCTTGGAAATTCAACAAGATGCAATCATGAATTGTTGTGTCATTTTAAAGATCTCGTCGAGCTGATTAATTTGACACTTTGTTTAACAAATTTGGTCTTCATTTGCCGAAGCTATCGAGCTTCAAAGTTTGAAAAGTCACAAAAGTTGTGTGTTTGAGCACATATATTACTATTTTTCTTGGAAATTCAACAAGATGCAATCATGAATTGTTGTGTCATTTTAAAGATCTCGTCGAGCTGATTAATTTGACACTTTGTTTAAGAAATTTGGTCCACATTTGCCGAAGTTATCGAGCTTCAAAGTTTGAAAAGTCACAAAATATGTGTGTTTGAGCACATAAAGTACTATTTTTCTTGGAAATTCAACAAGATGCAATCATGAATTGTTGTGTCATTTTAAAGATCTCGTCGAGCTGATTAATTTGACACTTTGGTTAACAAATTTGGTCCACATTTGCCGAAGTTATCGATCTTCAAAATTTGAAAAGTAACAAAATATGTGTGTTTGAGCACATAAAGTACTATTTTTCTTGGAAATTCAACAAGATGCAATCATGATGTGTTGTGACATATTCAAAATCTCGTCAAGCTGATTAATTTGACACTTTATTTAACAAATTTGGTCCTCATTTGCCGAAGTTATCGAGCTTCAAAGTTTGAAAAGTCACAAAAGTTGTGTGTTTGAGCACATAAAGTACTATTTTTCTTGGAAATTCAACAAGATGCAATCATGAATTGTTGTGTCATTTTAAAGATCTCGTCGAGCTGATTAATTTGACACTTTGGTTAACAAATTTGGTCCACATTTGCCAAAGTTATCGAGCTTCAAAGTTTGAAAAGTCACAAAAGTTGTGTGTTTGAGCACATAAAGTACTATTTTTCTTGGAAATTCAACAAGATGTAATAATGATGTGTTATGTCATTTTAAAGATCTCGTCGAGCTGATTAATTTGTCACTTTGGTTAACAAATTTGGTCCACATTTGCCAAAGTTATCGAGCTTCAAAGTTTGAAAAGTCACAAAAGTTGTGTGTTTGAGCACATAAAGTACTATTTTTCTTGGAAATTCAACAAGATGCAATCATGAATTGTTGTGTCATTTTAAAGATCTCGTCGAGCTGATTAATTTGACACTTTGTTTAAGAAATTTGGTCCACATTTGCCGAAGTTATCGAGCTTCAAAGTTTGAAAAGTAACAAAATATGTGTGTTTGAGCACATAAAGTACTATTTTTCTTGGAAATTCAACAAGATGCAATCATGATGTGTTGTGACATATTCAAAATCTCGTCAAGCTGATTAATTTGACACTTTGTTTAACAAATTTGGTCCACATTTGCCAAAGTTATCGAGCTTCAAATTTTGAAAAGTCACAAAAGTTGTGTGTTTGAGCACATATATTACTATTTTTCTTGGAAATTCAACAAGATGCAATCATGAATTGTTGTGTCATTTTAAAGATTTCGTCGAGCTGATTAATTTGACACTTTGGTTAACAAATTTGGTCCACATTTGCCAAAGTTATCGAGCTTCAAATTTTGAAAAGTCACAAAAGTTGTGTGTTTGAGCACATATATTACTATTTTTCTTGGAAATTCAACAAGATGCAATCATGAATTGTTGTGTCATTTTAAAGATCTCGTCGAGCTGATTAATTTGACACTTTGTTTAACAAATTTGGTCTTCATTTGCCGAAGCTATCGAGCTTCAAAGTTTGAAAAGTCACAAAAGTTGTGTGTTTGAGCACATAAAGTACTATTTTTCTTGGAAATTCAACAAGATGCAATCATGAATTGTTGTGTCATTTTAAAGATCTCGTCGAGCTGATTAATTTGACACTTTGTTTAACAAATTTGGTCTTCATTTGCCGAAGCTATCGAGCTTCAAAGTTTGAAAAGTCACAAAAGTTGTGTGTTTGAGCACATATATTACTATTTTTCTTGGAAATTCAACAAGATGCAATCATGAATTGTTGTGTCATTTTAAAGATCTCGTCGAGCTGATTAATTTGACACTTTGTTTAAGAAATTTGGTCCACATTTGCCGAAGTTATCGAGCTTCAAAGTTTGAAAAGTCACAAAATATGTGTGTTTGAGCACATAAAGTACTATTTTTCTTGGAAATTCAACAAGATGCAATCATGAATTGTTGTGTCATTTTAAAGATCTCGTCGAGCTGATTAATTTGACACTTTGGTTAACAAATTTGGTCCACATTTGCCGAAGTTATCGATCTTCAAAATTTGAAAAGTAACAAAATATGTGTGTTTGAGCACATAAAGTACTATTTTTCTTGGAAATTCAACAAGATGCAATCATGATGTGTTGTGACATATTCAAAATCTCGTCAAGCTGATTAATTTGACACTTTATTTAACAAATTTGGTCCTCATTTGCCGAAGTTATCGAGCTTCAAAGTTTGAAAAGTCACAAAAGTTGTGTGTTTGAGCACATAAAGTACTATTTTTCTTGGAAATTCAACAAGATGCAATCATGAATTGTTGTGTCATTTTAAAGATCTCGTCGAGCTGATTAATTTGACACTTTGGTTAACAAATTTGGTCCACATTTGCCAAAGTTATCGAGCTTCAAAGTTTGAAAAGTCACAAAAGTTGTGTGTTTGAGCACATAAAGTACTATTTTTCTTGGAAATTCAACAAGATGTAATAATGATGTGTTATGTCATTTTAAAGATCTCGTCGAGCTGATTAATTTGTCACTTTGGTTAACAAATTTGGTCCACATTTGCCAAAGTTATCGAGCTTCAAAGTTTGAAAAGTCACAAAAGTTGTGTGTTTGAGCACATAAAGTACTATTTTTCTTGGAAATTCAACAAGATGCAATCATGAATTGTTGTGTCATTTTAAAGATCTCGTCGAGCTGATTAATTTGACACTTTGTTTAAGAAATTTGGTCCACATTTGCCGAAGTTATCGAGCTTCAAAGTTTGAAAAGTAACAAAATATGTGTGTTTGAGCACATAAAGTACTATTTTTCTTGGAAATTCAACAAGATGCAATCATGATGTGTTGTGACATATTCAAAATCTCGTCAAGCTGATTAATTTGACACTTTGTTTAACAAATTTGGTCCACATTTGCCAAAGTTATCGAGCTTCAAAGTTTGAAAAGTCACAAAAGTTGTGTGTTTGAGCACATAAAGTACTATTTTTCCTGGAAGTTCAACAAGATGTAATCATGATGTGTTGTGACATCTTCAAAATCTCGTCGAGCTGATTAATTTGACACTTTGTTTAACAAATTTGGTCTTCATTTGCCAAAGTTATCGAGCTTCAAAATTGGAAAAGTCACAAAAGTGGTGTGTTTGAGCACATAAAGTACTATTTTTCTTGGAAATTCAACAAGATGCAATCATGAATTGTTGTGTCATTTTAAAGATCTCGTCGAGCTGATTAATTTGACACTTTGGTTAACAAATTTGGTCCACATTTGCCAAAGTTATCGAGCTTCAAATTTTGAAAAGTCACAAAAGTTGTGTGTTTGAGCACATATATTACTATTTTTCTTGGAAATTCAACAAGATGCAATCATGAATTGTTGTGTCATTTTAAAGATCTCGTCGAGCTGATTAATTTGACACTTTGTTTAACAAATTTGGTCTTCATTTGCCGAAGCTATCGAGCTTCAAAGTTTGAAAAGTCACAAAAGTTGTGTGTTTGAGCACATAAAGTACTATTTTTCTTGGAAATTCAACAAGATGCAATCATGAATTGTTGTGTCATTTTAAAGATCTCGTCGAGCTGATTAATTTGACACTTTGGTTAACAAATTTGGTCCACATTTGCCAAAGTTATCGAGCTTCAAAGTTTGAAAAGTCACAAAAGTTGTGTGTTTGAGCACATAAAGTACTATTTTTCTTGGAAATTCAACAAGATGCAATCATGAATTGTTGTGTCATTTTAAAGATCTCGTCGAGCTGATTAATTTGACACTTTGTTTAAGAAATTTGGTCCACATTTGCCGAAGTTATCGAGCTTCAAAGTTTGAAAAGTAACAAAATATGTGTGTTTGAGCACATAAAGTACTATTTTTCTTGGAAATTCAACAAGATGCAATCATGAATTGTTGTGTCATTTTAAAGATCTCGTCGAGCTGATTAATTTGACACTTTGTTTAACAAATTTGGTCCACATTTGCCAAAGTTATCGAGCTTCAAAGTTTGAAAAGTCACAAAAGTTGTGTGTTTGAGCACATAAAGTACTATTTTTCCTGGAAGTTCAACAAGATGTAATCATGATGTGTTGTGACATCTTCAAAATCTCGTCGAGCTGATTAATTTGACACTTTGTTTAACAAATTTGGTCTTCATTTGCCAAAGTTATCGAGCTTCAAAATTGGAAAAGTCACAAAAGTGGTGTGTTTGAGCACATAAAGTACTATTTTTCTTGGAAATTCAACAAGATGCAATCATGAATTGTTGTGTCATTTTAAAGATCTCGTCGAGCTGATTAATTTGACACTTTGGTTAACAAATTTGGTCCACATTTGCCAAAGTTATCGAGCTTCAAATTTTGAAAAGTCACAAAAGTTGTGTGTTTGAGCACATATATTACTATTTTTCTTGGAAATTCAACAAGATGCAATCATGAATTGTTGTGTCATTTTAAAGATCTCGTCGAGCTGATTAATTTGACACTTTGTTTAACAAATTTGGTCTTCATTTGCCAAAGTTATCGAGCTTCAAAATTGGAAAAGTCACAAAAGTGGTGTGTTTGAGCACATAAAGTACTATTTTTCTTGGAAATTCAACAAGATGCA
This sequence comes from Euwallacea fornicatus, assembly GCF_040115645.1. Classification (NCBI taxonomy): domain Eukaryota; kingdom Metazoa; phylum Arthropoda; class Insecta; order Coleoptera; family Curculionidae; genus Euwallacea; species Euwallacea fornicatus. The sequence continues at coordinate 8,571 of NW_027096055.1, read as the reverse complement.
ATCATGAATTGTTGTGTCATTTTAAAGATCTCGTCGAGCTGATTAATTTGACACTTTGGTTAACAAATTTGGTCCACATTTGCCAAAGTTATCGAGCTTCAAATTTTGAAAAGTCACAAAAGTTGTGTGTTTGAGCACATATATTACTATTTTTCTTGGAAATTCAACAAGATGCAATCATGAATTGTTGTGTCATTTTAAAGATCTCGTCGAGCTGATTAATTTGACACTTTGTTTAACAAATTTGGTCTTCATTTGCCGAAGCTATCGAGCTTCAAAGTTTGAAAAGTCACAAAAGTTGTGTGTTTGAGCACATAAAGTACTATTTTTCTTGGAAATTCAACAAGATGCAATCATGATGTGTTGTGTCATTTTAAAGATCTCGTCGAGCTGATTAATTTGACACTTTGTTTAACAAATTTGGTCTTCATTTGCCAAAGTTATCGAGCTTCAAAATTGGAAAAGTCACAAAAGTGGTGTGTTTGAGCACATAAAGTACTATTTTTCTTGGAAATTCAACAAGATGCAATCATGAATTGTTGTGTCATTTTAAAGATCTCGTCGAGCTGATTAATTTGACACTTTGGTTAACAAATTTGGTCCACATTTGCCAAAGTTATCGAGCTTCAAATTTTGAAAAGTCACAAAAGTTGTGTGTTTGAGCACATATATTACTATTTTTCTTGGAAATTCAACAAGATGCAATCATGAATTGTTGTGTCATTTTAAAGATCTCGTCGAGCTGATTAATTTGACACTTTGTTTAACAAATTTGGTCTTCATTTGCCGAAGCTATCGAGCTTCAAAGTTTGAAAAGTCACAAAAGTGGTGTGTTTGAGCACATAAAGTACTATTTTTCTTGGAAATTCAACAAGATGCAATCATGAATTGTTGTGTCATTTTAAAGATCTCGTCGAGCTGATTAATTTGACAATTTGGTTAACAAATTTGGTCCACATTTGCCAAAGTTATCGAGCTTCAAATTTTGAAAAGTCACAAAAGTTGTGTGTTTGAGCACATATATTACTATTTTTCTTGGAAATTCAACAAGATGCAATCATGAATTGTTGTGTCATTTTAAAGATCTCGTCGAGCTGATTAATTTGACACTTTGTTTAACAAATTTGGTCTTCATTTGCCAAAGTTATCGAGCTTCAAAATTGGAAAAGTCACAAAAGTGGTGTGTTTGAGCACATAAAGTACTATTTTTCTTGGAAATTCAACAAGATGTAATAATGATGTGTTGTGTCATTTTAAAGATCTCGTCGAGCTGATTAATTTGACACTTTGGTTAACAAATTTGGTCCACATTTGCCAAAGTTATCGAGCTTCAAAGTTTGAAAAGTCACAAAAGTTGTGTGTTTGAGCACATAAAGTACTATTTTTCTTGGAAATTCAACAAGATGCAATCATGAATTGTTGTGTCATTTTAAAGATCTCGTCGAGCTGATTAATTTGACACTTTGTTTAAGAAATTTGGTCCACATTTGCCGAAGTTATCGAGCTTCAAAGTTTGAAAAGTAACAAAATATGTGTGTTTGAGCACATAAAGTACTATTTTTCTTGGAAATTCAACAAGATGCAATCATGAATTGTTGTGTCATTTTAAAGATCTCGTCGAGCTGATTAATTTGACACTTTGTTTAACAAATTTGGTCCACATTTGCCAAAGTTATCGAGCTTCAAAGTTTGAAAAGTCACAAAAGTTGTGTGTTTGAGCACATAAAGTACTATTTTTCCTGGAAGTTCAACAAGATGTAATCATGATGTGTTGTGACATCTTCAAAATCTCGTCGAGCTGATTAATTTGACACTTTGTTTAACAAATTTGGTCTTCATTTGCCGAAGCTATCGAGCTTCAAAGTTTGAAAAGTCACAAAAGTTGTGTGTTTGAGCACATAAAGTACTATTTTTCTTGGAAATTCAACAAGATGCAATCATGATGTGTTGTGTCATTTTAAAGATCTCGTCGAGCTGATTAATTTGACACTTTGTTTAACAAATTTGGTCTTCATTTGCCAAAGTTATCGAGCTTCAAAATTGGAAAAGTCACAAAAGTGGTGTGTTTGAGCACATAAAGTACTATTTTTCTTGGAAATTCAACAAGATGCAATCATGAATTGTTGTGTCATTTTAAAGATCTCGTCGAGCTGATTAATTTGACACTTTGGTTAACAAATTTGGTCCACATTTGCCAAAGTTATCGAGCTTCAAAGTTTGAAAAGTCACAAAAGTTGTGTGTTTGAGCACATAAAGTACTATTTTTCCTGGAAGTTCAACAAGATGTAATCATGATGTGTTGTGACATCTTCAAAATCTCGTCGAGCTGATTAATTTGACACTTTGTTTAACAAATTTGGTCTTCATTTGCCAAAGTTATCGAGCTTCAAAATTGGAAAAGTCACAAAAGTGGTGTGTTTGAGCACATAAAGTACTATTTTTCCTGGAAGTTCAACAAGATGTAATCATGATGTGTTGTGACATCTTCAAAATCTCGTCGAGCTGATTAATTTGACACTTTGGTTAACAAATTTGGTCCACATTTGCCAAAGTTATCGAGCTTCAAATTTTGAAAAGTCACAAAAGTTGTGTGTTTGAGCACATATATTACTATTTTTCTTGGAAATTCAACAAGATGCAATCATGAATTGTTGTGTCATTGTAAAGATCTCGTCGAGCTGATTAATTTGACACTTTGTTTAACAAATTTGGTCTTCATTTGCCGAAGCTATCGAGCTTCAAAGTTTGAAAAGTCACAAAAGTTGTGTGTTTGAGCACATAAAGTACTATTTTTCTTGGAAATTCAACAAGATGCAATCATGATGTGTTGTGTCATTTTAAAGATCTCGTCGAGCTGATTAATTTGACACTTTGTTTAACAAATTTGGTCTTCATTTGCCAAAGTTATCGAGCTTCAAAATTGGAAAAGTCACAAAAGTGGTGTGTTTGAGCACATAAAGTACTATTTTTCTTGGAAATTCAACAAGATGCAATCATGAATTGTTGTGTCATTTTAAAGATCTCGTCGAGCTGATTAATTTGACACTTTGGTTAACAAATTTGGTCCACATTTGCCAAAGTTATCGAGCTTCAAATTTTGAAAAGTCACAAAAGTTGTGTGTTTGAGCACATATATTACTATTTTTCTTGGAAATTCAACAAGATGCAATCATGAATTGTTGTGTCATTTTAAAGATCTCGTCGAGCTGATTAATTTGACACTTTGTTTAACAAATTTGGTCTTCATTTGCCGAAGCTATCGAGCTTCAAAGTTTGAAAAGTCACAAAAGTGGTGTGTTTGAGCACATAAAGTACTATTTTTCTTGGAAATTCAACAAGATGCAATCATGAATTGTTGTGTCATTTTAAAGATCTCGTCGAGCTGATTAATTTGACAATTTGGTTAACAAATTTGGTCCACATTTGCCAAAGTTATCGAGCTTCAAATTTTGAAAAGTCACAAAAGTTGTGTGTTTGAGCACATATATTACTATTTTTCTTGGAAATTCAACAAGATGCAATCATGAATTGTTGTGTCATTTTAAAGATCTCGTCGAGCTGATTAATTTGACACTTTGTTTAACAAATTTGGTCTTCATTTGCCAAAGTTATCGAGCTTCAAAATTGGAAAAGTCACAAAAGTGGTGTGTTTGAGCACATAAAGTACTATTTTTCTTGGAAATTCAACAAGATGTAATAATGATGTGTTGTGTCATTTTAAAGATCTCGTCGAGCTGATTAATTTGACACTTTGGTTAACAAATTTGGTCTTCATTTGCCAAAGTTATCGAGCTTCAAAATTGGAAAAGTCACAAAAGTTGTGTGTTTGAGCACATAAAGTACTATTTTTCTTGGAAATTCAACAAGATGCAATCATGAATTGTTGTGTCATTTTAAAGATCTCGTCGAGCTGATTAATTTGACACTTTGTTTAACAAATTTGGTCTTCATTTGCCAAAGTTATCGAGCTTCAAAATTGGAAAAGTCACAAAAGTGGTGTGTTTGAGCACATAAAGTACTATTTTTCTTGGAAATTCAACAAGATGTAATAATGATGTGTTGTGTCATTTTAAAGATCTCGTCGAGCTGATTAATTTGACACTTTGGTTAACAAATTTGGTCCACATTTGCCAAAGTTATCGAGCTTCAAAGTTTGAAAAGTCACAAAAGTTGTGTGTTTGAGCACATAAAGTACTATTTTTCTTGGAAATTCAACAAGATGCAATCATGAATTGTTGTGTCATTTTAAAGATCTCGTCGAGCTGATTAATTTGACACTTTGTTTAAGAAATTTGGTCCACATTTGCCGAAGTTATCGAGCTTCAAAGTTTGAAAAGTAACAAAATATGTGTGTTTGAGCACATAAAGTACTATTTTTCTTGGAAATTCAACAAGATGCAATCATGAATTGTTGTGTCATTTTAAAGATCTCGTCGAGCTGATTAATTTGACACTTTGTTTAACAAATTTGGTCCACATTTGCCAAAGTTATCGAGCTTCAAAGTTTGAAAAGTCACAAAAGTTGTGTGTTTGAGCACATAAAGTACTATTTTTCCTGGAAGTTCAACAAGATGTAATCATGATGTGTTGTGACATCTTCAAAATCTCGTCGAGCTGATTAATTTGACACTTTGTTTAACAAATTTGGTCTTCATTTGCCGAAGCTATCGAGCTTCAAAGTTTGAAAAGTCACAAAAGTTGTGTGTTTGAGCACATAAAGTACTATTTTTCTTGGAAATTCAACAAGATGCAATCATGATGTGTTGTGTCATTTTAAAGATCTCGTCGAGCTGATTAATTTGACACTTTGTTTAACAAATTTGGTCTTCATTTGCCAAAGTTATCGAGCTTCAAAATTGGAAAAGTCACAAAAGTGGTGTGTTTGAGCACATAAAGTACTATTTTTCTTGGAAATTCAACAAGATGCAATCATGAATTGTTGTGTCATTTTAAAGATCTCGTCGAGCTGATTAATTTGACACTTTGGTTAACAAATTTGGTCCACATTTGCCAAAGTTATCGAGCTTCAAAGTTTGAAAAGTCACAAAAGTTGTGTGTTTGAGCACATAAAGTACTATTTTTCCTGGAAGTTCAACAAGATGTAATCATGATGTGTTGTGACATCTTCAAAATCTCGTCGAGCTGATTAATTTGACACTTTGTTTAACAAATTTGGTCTTCATTTGCCAAAGTTATCGAGCTTCAAAATTGGAAAAGTCACAAAAGTGGTGTGTTTGAGCACATAAAGTACTATTTTTCTTGGAAATTCAACAAGATGCAATCATGAATTGTTGTGTCATTTTAAAGATCTCGTCGAGCTGATTAATTTGACACTTTGGTTAACAAATTTGGTCCACATTTGCCAAAGTTATCGAGCTTCAAAATTTGAAAAGTCACAAAAGTTGTGTGTTTGAGCACATAAAGTACTATTTTTCTTGGAAATTCAACAAGATGCAATCATGAATTGTTGTGTCATTTTAAAGATCTCGTCGAGCTGATTAATTTGACACTTTGTTTAAGAAATTTGGTCCACATTTGCCGAAGTTATCGAGCTTCAAAGTTTGAAAAGTAACAAAATATGTGTGTTTGAGCACATAAAGTACTATTTTTCTTGGAAATTCAACAAGATGCAATCATGAATTGTTGTGTCATTTTAAAGATCTCGTCGAGCTGATTAATTTGACACTTTGTTTAACAAATTTGGTCTTCATTTGCCAAAGTTATCGAGCTTCAAAATTGGAAAAGTCACAAAAGTGGTGTGTTTGAGCACATAAAGTACTATTTTTCTTGGAAATTCAACAAGATGCAATCATGAATTGTTGTGTCATTTTAAAGATCTCGTCGAGCTGATTAATTTGACACTTTGGTTAACAAATTTGGTCCACATTTGCCAAAGTTATCGAGCTTCAAATTTTGAAAAGTCACAAAAGTTGTGTGTTTGAGCACATATATTACTATTTTTCTTGGAAATTCAACAAGATGCAATCATGAATTGTTGTGTCATTTTAAAGATCTCGTCGAGCTGATTAATTTGACACTTTGTTTAACAAATTTGGTCTTCATTTGCCGAAGCTATCGAGCTTCAAAGTTTGAAAAGTCACAAAAGTGGTGTGTTTGAGCACATAAAGTACTATTTTTCTTGGAAATTCAACAAGATGCAATCATGAATTGTTGTGTCATTTTAAAGATCTCGTCGAGCTGATTAATTTGACAATTTGGTTAACAAATTTGGTCCACATTTGCCAAAGTTATCGAGCTTCAAATTTTGAAAAGTCACAAAAGTTGTGTGTTTGAGCACATATATTACTATTTTTCTTGGAAATTCAACAAGATGCAATCATGAATTGTTGTGTCATTTTAAAGATCTCGTCGAGCTGATTAATTTGACACTTTGTTTAACAAATTTGGTCTTCATTTGCCAAAGTTATCGAGCTTCAAAATTGGAAAAGTCACAAAAGTGGTGTGTTTGAGCACATAAAGTACTATTTTTCTTGGAAATTCAACAAGATGTAATAATGATGTGTTGTGTCATTTTAAAGATCTCGTCGAGCTGATTAATTTGACACTTTGGTTAACAAATTTGGTCCACATTTGCCAAAGTTATCGAGCTTCAAAGTTTGAAAAGTCACAAAAGTTGTGTGTTTGAGCACATAAAGTACTATTTTTCTTGGAAATTCAACAAGATGCAATCATGAATTGTTGTGTCATTTTAAAGATCTCGTCGAGCTGATTAATTTGACACTTTGTTTAAGAAATTTGGTCCACATTTGCCGAAGTTATCGAGCTTCAAAGTTTGAAAAGTCACAAAAGTTGTGTGTTTGAGCACATAAAGTACTATTTTTCTTGGAAATTCAACAAGATGCAATCATGATGTGTTGTGTCATTTTAAAGATCTCGTCGAGCTGATTAATTTGACACTTTGTTTAACAAATTTGGTCTTCATTTGCCAAAGTTATCGAGCTTCAAAATTGGAAAAGTCACAAAAGTGGTGTGTTTGAGCACATAAAGTACTATTTTTCTTGGAAATTCAACAAGATGCAATCATGAATTGTTGTGTCATTTTAAAGATCTCGTCGAGCTGATTAATTTGACACTTTGGTTAACAAATTTGGTCCACATTTGCCAAAGTTATCGAGCTTCAAAGTTTGAAAAGTCACAAAAGTTGTGTGTTTGAGCACATAAAGTACTATTTTTCCTGGAAGTTCAACAAGATGTAATCATGATGTGTTGTGACATCTTCAAAATCTCGTCGAGCTGATTAATTTGACACTTTGTTTAACAAATTTGGTCTTCATTTGCCAAAGTTATCGAGCTTCAAAATTGGAAAAGTCACAAAAGTGGTGTGTTTGAGCACATAAAGTACTATTTTTCTTGGAAATTCAACAAGATGCAATCATGAATTGTTGTGTCATTTTAAAGATCTCGTCGAGCTGATTAATTTGACACTTTGGTTAACAAATTTGGTCCACATTTGCCAAAGTTATCGAGCTTCAAATTTTGAAAAGTCACAAAAGTTGTGTGTTTGAGCACATATATTACTATTTTTCTTGGAAATTCAACAAGATGCAATCATGAATTGTTGTGTCATTTTAAAGATCTCGTCGAGCTGATTAATTTGACACTTTGTTTAACAAATTTGGTCTTCATTTGCCGAAGCTATCGAGCTTCAAAGTTTGAAAAGTCACAAAAGTTGTGTGTTTGAGCACATAAAGTACTATTTTTCTTGGAAATTCAACAAGATGCAATCATGATGTGTTGTGTCATTTTAAAGATCTCGTCGAGCTGATTAATTTGACACTTTGTTTAACAAATTTGGTCTTCATTTGCCAAAGTTATCGAGCTTCAAAATTGGAAAAGTCACAAAAGTGGTGTGTTTGAGCACATAAAGTACTATTTTTCTTGGAAATTCAACAAGATGCAATCATGAATTGTTGTGTCATTTTAAAGATCTCGTCGAGCTGATTAATTTGACACTTTGGTTAACAAATTTGGTCCACATTTGCCAAAGTTATCGAGCTTCAAATTTTGAAAAGTCACAAAAGTTGTGTGTTTGAGCACATATATTACTATTTTTCTTGGAAATTCAACAAGATGCAATCATGAATTGTTGTGTCATTTTAAAGATCTCGTCGAGCTGATTATTTGACACTTTGTTTAACAAATTTGGTCTTCATTTGCCGAAGCTATCGAGCTTCAAAGTTTGAAAAGTCACAAAAGTGGTGTGTTTGAGCACATAAAGTACTATTTTTCTTGGAAATTCAACAAGATGCAATCATGAATTGTTGTGTCATTTTAAAGATCTCGTCGAGCTGATTAATTTGACACTTTGGTTAACAAATTTGGTCCACATTTGCCAAAGTTATCGAGCTTCAAATTTTGAAAAGTCACAAAAGTTGTGTGTTTGAGCACATATATTACTATTTTTCTTGGAAATTCAACAAGATGCAATCATGAATTGTTGTGTCATTTTAAAGATCTCGTCGAGCTGATTAATTTGACACTTTGTTTAACAAATTTGGTCTTCATTTGCCAAAGTTATCGAGCTTCAAAATTGGAAAAGTCACAAAAGTA